>NC_084627.1:2898369-3030869 GCF_033978795.1 Nerophis ophidion
ATATATATATATATACATATATATATATATATATACATACATGTATATTCATATATTACTCATTGTTAAATGCGGCCCTTTGAGGGCAACCATAATTGCGACATGGCCCTCAATGAAAAGGAGTTTGACACCCCTGCTCTAGTAACAGTACTCTGGCTTCTTTTTGGTTGTCATCATCACGATGCCCCGTAGTCGTTAAAAGGTTATACGTTTGGTGGACAAAATGAGACAGAAAAAGAAGTGGCATAAATCACGTTTTGGAAAGTCGGAAAAAGTTATGCATGTAAACCAGGGGTCACCAACCTTTTTGAAACCAAGAGCTACTTCTTGGGTACTGATTAATGTGAAGGGCTACCATTTTGATACACACTTCAATAAATTGCCAGAAATAGTCAATTTGATCAATTTGCCTTTAATAAATAAATATATACATATATATTTTAAAAAAAAGGGTACTTCTGTCTGTCATTCCGTCGTACATTTTTTTTCCTTTTACGGAAGGTTTTTTGTAGAGAATAAATGATAGAGTGGAAAACACGAAAAAAATTAAAATAAAATTTTGAAACATAGTTTATCTTCAATTTCGACTCTTTAAAATTCAAAATTCAACCGAAATAAATAAATAGAAAAACTAGCTAATTTGAATCTTTTTGAAAAAAATAAAAAAAGAATTTATGTAACATTATAAGTAATTTTTCCGGATTAGGATTAATTTTAGAATTTTGATGACATGTTTTAAATAGGTCAAAATCCAATCCGCACTTTGTTAGAATATATAATAAATTGGACCAAGCTATATTTCTAACAAAGACAAATCATTATTTCTTCTAGATTTTCCAGAACAACATTTTTAAAAGAAATTCAAAAGAATTTGAAATAACATTTAAATTTCATTCTACAGATTTTCTAGATTTACCAGAATATTTTTTTAAAATTTTAATCATAATGAGTTTGAAGAAATATTTCACAAATATTCCTCGTCGAAAAAACAGAAGCTAAAATGAGGAATTAAATTAAAATGTATTTATTTTTCTTTACAACGACAAAAAATAAATTTACTTGGACATTGATTTAAATTGTCAGGAAAGAAGAGGAAGGAATTTAAAAAGTAAAAAGGTATATGTGTTTAAAAATCCTAAAATCATTTTTAAGGTTGTATTTTTTCTCTAAAATTGTCTTTCTGAAAGTTATAAGAAGCAAAGTAAAAACAATAAATGAGTTTATTTAAACAAGTGAAGACCAAGTCTTTAAAATACTTTCTTGGATTTTCAAATTCTATTTGAGTTTGGTCTCTCAGAATTAAAAATGTTGAGCAAAACGAGACCAGCTTGCTAGTAAATAAATAAAATTTAAAAATATAGGCAGCTCACTGGTAAGTGCTGCTATTTGAGCTATTTTTAGAACAGGCCAGTGGGCGACTTATCTGGTCCTTACGGGCTACCTGATGTAAACAAACTAGGGTGAGTTCAAGGACCGCCAAAATTAGTAGGACAAAACAGTGCTCGCCAAACACTCCAATCAGTGAAGCATGTTTAATATAAACAGTGTGCTTTATAGCAATTAGGGAGGTTTGTGTCATATTTGCACTCCTACAGAAACCAAATGAAAACAAAAAATATGTTTTTTTCCCCTCATCATTTCCATTTCTCATATATTTTTGAAAAAAGCTCCAGAGAGCCACTAGGGCGGCGCTAAAGAGCCGCGGGTGGCCTATCTTTGCAGGCCCATGTTGACACAGGCTTAAAGGACGCATTAAAGAAGCAGCCAGAGTGAAACCTGACATCCAAGTCCAAGGACATGAGGATGTGTGACATAATCCCTCACATATCTAAAAACTGCAAACAGGGGGCTGGGGGGCTGTTTTGGCGCGCCATACTCGCGGTTTGTTCCCGCGGGGCCTCCATAAAAAAAAAAAAAAAAAAAAAGAGGGCGGACTCCCAACCGGGACGTCAGCGCGCACTGGACTATAAAAGTCTCCGGAGTGCCCGCGGAGCGCGGCTCGGCGCTGCTCCGCGATGAGGATGAGACGCGCGGGAAGACGCAGCTGAACCTGGACGGCATGGAGGACGACGCGCGCTTTGGGTGTGATCTTGTACCCCGGATGTAACGCGGGCTTTGGGGACTTTTTTTTTTATTTTCTTTTTCTCGGGTGGACAGGGCGCAGAGGTCCAAAGTGCGCGCACCTTGGCGGATCCAGATCAGGACCTGTTTTGTCCCCCCCCCAATTGGACATAGACTGTGTGCCGCTTCGTTTTTGGGGGGTCGCAGCTAATCGGGACGATACATGCGTGTGGATTGTAACGGCGGCGATCTGCGGGTCTGCATGGGCCGTATTGAAGGTGAGAACACACGCTTCTAGACGCAACGTCATCCCCAACATGACAATAGCGACTCCAAAGTACAGACTGGCGTGCGTAATGTATAGAAAATGCACTTTTACGCACGCGTTTACGCGCCGTTGCACAGCTTAAAGGCCTACTGAAATGAGATTTTCTTATTTAGCAGGTTCATTCTATGTGACGTACTTAATCATTTCGCGATATTGCCATATTTTTGCTGAAAGGATTTTAGTAGAGAACATCGAGGATAAAGTTCCCAACTTTTGGTCGCTAATAAAAAAAAGCCTTTCCTGTAGCGGACGATGTGCGCGTGACGTCACGGGTTGTAGGGCTCCTCGCATCCTCAGAGCGATTCGGACCGGGAAAAGCGACGATTTCCCCATTAATTTGAGCGAGGATGAAAGATTCGTGAATGAGGAAAGTTAGAGTGAAACACACAAAAAAAAGCCTTGCCTATAGCAGACGATGTGCGCGTGACGTCACGGGTTGTAGGGCTCCTCGCATCCTCAGAGTGATTCGGACTGGGAAAGCGACGATTTCCCCATTAATTTGATGAAGATGAAAGATTTGTGGATGAGGAAAGTTAGAGTGAAACACTAAAAAAAGCCTTGCCTGTAGCAGACGATGTGCGCGTGACGTCACGGGTTGTAGGGCTCCTCGCATCCTCAGAGCGATTCGGACCGGGAAAGCGACGATTTCCCCATTAATTTGAGCGAGGATGAAAGATTCGTGGATGAGGAAAATTAGAGTGAAAGACTAAAAAAAGCCTTGCCTGTAGCGGACGATGTGTGCGTGACGTCACGGGTTGTAGGGCTCCTCACATCCTCAGAGCGATTTGTACCGGGAAAGCGACGATTTCCCCATTAATTTGATGAAAGATTTGTGAATGAGGAAAGTTAGAGTGAAACACTAAAAAAAGCCTTGCCTGTAGCAGACGATGTGGGCGTGACGTCACGGGTTGTAGGGCTCCTCGCATCCTCAGAGCGATTCGGACCGAGAAAGCGACAATTTCCCTATTAATTTGAGCGAGGATGAAAGGTTCGTGGATGGGGAAAGTTAGAGTGAAGCACTAAAAAAAAGCCTTGCCTGTAGCAGACGATGTGCGCGTGACGTCACGGGTTGTAGGGCTCCTCACATCCTCAGAGCGATTCGGACCGGGAAAGCGACGATTTCCCCATTAATTTGAGCGAGGATGAAAGATTTGTGGATGAGGAAAGTTAGAGTGAAACACAACAAAAAAAGCCTTGCCTATAGCAGACGATGTGCGCGGGATGTCACGGGTTGTAGGGCTCCTCACATCCTCAGAGCGATTCGTACCGGGAAAGCGACGATTTCCCCATTAATTTGATGAAAGATTCGTGGATGAGGAAAGAGAGTGAAACACTAAAAAAAAGCCTTGCCTGTAGCAGACGATGTGCGCGTGACATCACGGGTTGTAGGGCTCCTCACATCCTCAGAGCGATTCGGACCGGGAAAGCGACGATTTCCACATTAATTTGATGAAAGATTCGTGGATGAGGAAAGTTAGAGTGAAGCACTAAAAAAAAGCCTTGCCTGTAGCAGACGATGTGCGCGTGACGTCACGGGTTGTAGGGCTCCTCGCATCCTCAGAGCGATTCGGACCGGGAAAGCGACGATTTCCCCATTAATTTGAGCGAGGATGAAAGATTTGTGGATGAGGAAAGTTAGAGTGAAACACACAAAAAAAAGCCTTGCCTGTAGCAGACGATGTGCGCGTGACGTCACGGGTTGTAGGGCTCCTCACATCCTCAGAGCGATTCGGACCGGGAAAGCAACGATTTCCCCATTAATTTGAGCGAGGATGAAAGATTCGTGGATGAGGAAAGTTAGAGTGAAAGACTAAAAAAAGCCTCGCCTGTAGCGGACGATGTGCGTGTGACGTCACGGGTTGTAGGGCTCCTCACATCCTCAAAGCGATTCGGACCGGGAAAGCGACGATTTCCCCATTAATTTGAGCGAGGATGAAAGATTTGTGGATGAGGAAAGTTAGAGTGAAGCACTAAAAAAAAAGAAGAAAAAAGGCGACGGCAGTGGGAGCGATTCAGATGTTAGACACATTTACTAGGATCTTTCTGGAAAATCCCATTACTGCTTAATGTGTTGCTAGTGTTTTAGTGAGATTATAAAGTCATACCTGAAAGTCGGAGGGCTGCGGTGACAGCCAGTGTCTCTGAGGGAAGCCATATGGAGGAGCCAAGAAAGTTCGACAGCTGCTGCAGGAGGACGCAAGCTCCGCTCGTGTCTCTCCGGTAAGAGCCGACTTAATATCACAATTTTCTCACCGAAACCTGCCGGTTGACATGTGGTAGAGAAAGATGTTCACTTGACCGCTCTGTTCCATATTAAAGCTTCACAACAAACAAAGAAACACCGGCTGTGTTTTGAGTTTGAGTTTGATACATCACAATTTCCAGTTTCTCTTTTCAACATGTTCGAAAAGGAGTAGGAAGAAGCAGAGCTTATTTAGTCCTACCTCTTTTCTTTACGTAACAGCTGCTAAAACTTTTGTTCACTTTTTGAATTGAATTGAATTATATTTATATAGCGCTTTTCTCAGGTGACTCAAAGCGCTTTACATAGTGAAACCCAATATCTAAGTTACATTTAAACCAGTGTGGGTGGGACTGGGAGCAGGTGGGTAAAGTGTCTTGCCCAAGGACACAACGGCAGTGACCAGGATGGCGGAAGCGGGAATCGAACCTGCAACCCCCAAGTTGCTGGCACAGCCGCTCTACCAACCGAGCTAAACCGCCCCTGTTCTCAATGTATTCAAAATGTATACTCCATGGGTAATCACAATAAAAATGAATAAATAATTGGTGAAGTAAGTTGTAGCTCGGTTGGTAGAACGGCCGTGCCAGCAACTTGAGGGTTGCAGGTTCGATTCCCGCTTCCGCCATCCTAGTCACTGCCGTTGTGTCCTTGGGCAAGACACTTGACCCACCTGCTCCCAGTGCCACCCACATTGGTTTAAATGTAACTTAGATATTGGGTGTCACTATGTAAAGCGCTTTGAGTCACTAGAGAAAAGTGCTATATAAATATAATTCACTTATTCCATACGATGAGATATATATACAATTGGCTTCACGGTGGCAGAGGGGTTAGTGCGTCTGCCTCACAATACGAAGGTCCTGCAGTCCTGGGTTCAAATCCAGGCTCGGGATCTTTCTGTGTGGAGTTTGCATGTTCTCCCCGTGAATGCGTGGGTTCCCTCCGGGTACTCCGGCTTCCTCCCACTTCCAAAGACATGCACCTGGGGATAGGTTGATTGGCAACACTAAATGGTCCCTAGTGTGTGAATGTGAGTGTGAATGTTGTCTGTCTATCTGTGTTGGCCCTGCGATGAGGTGGCGACTTGTCCAGGGTGTACCCCGCCTTCCGCCCGATTGTAGCTGAGATAGGCGACCCCGAAAGGGAATAAGCGGTAGAAAATGGATGGATGGATGGCATACGATGAGATAAGTTTTGCTTGTTAAAGGCAGCTGCAATCCACCGCTTTCCACCAACAGCATTCTTCTTTGATGTCTCCATTATTAATTGAAGAAATTGCAAAAGCTTCAGCAACTCAGATGTGCAAAATACTGTGTAATTATGCGATTAAAGCAGACGACTTTTAGCCGTGTGTGGTGCTGGGCTGAAATGTTCAATCCAACCAATAACGTCACAAGTTAACTGTAAAGCTCGACGTTTTCAACAGGATACCTCGCGGGAAATTTAAAATTGCAATTTAGTGAACTAAAAAGGCCGTATTGGCATGTGTTGCAATGTTAATATTTCATCATTGATATATAAACTATCAGACTGCGTGGTGGGTAGTAGTGGCTTTCAGTAGGCCTTTAACACGCTTCTAGACACAACGTCATCCAATATCGAGTCGTACGTGTCAAAAGGTACAGACTGGCGTGCGTGATGTAAAGAAAATGCACTTTTACGTCGTTGCCCAGCTTAACGCGACTTCTCCCCCGCACAGCTCGTAGGAACTGAGTCTAAGATGAAGTTATGGGACGTCGCGGCCATGTGTTTGTTGCTCCTGAGCTCCGTCGCCAGCCGGCCTCTCTACCACCCAAGCACCCCGCAGCAGCCAGACAAGAGGAGCTTCCCTGACTCGCACACATCCCAGCACCACCCAGAGGAGAAGTTGTTGTTGTTGCGGCGACGCCACGAGGAGCGCAGCCCGCAGGACGTCTCTGTGGAGGATCAATGTAAGGTTTGCTCGTCACCACACAACTATGGCAGGTTTTTGGTGAGGGTCTGGGCACAGGAACTTATGTATGTACAGTACAGGTCAAAAGGTGGGACACACCTTCTCCTCATTCAATGGGTTTTCTTTAGTTTTACGACTATTTACATTGTAGATTGTCACTGAAGGCATCAAAACTATGAATGAACACACGTGGAGTTATGGACTAAAAACAAAAGTACATCATTCCTGGCAACCACAGCTGCAAGTTTTTGAGTTTTTGGCTGTAAATTCTATAGGATTTTTGGTAAACATTTTAAAAATATATCATTTTTTCCATAGTCACTGAAGGCATCAAAACTATGAATGAACACGTGGAGTTTTGTACTTTTTAACCAAAAAGTTTGTACTTTTTGCCAAAAATTACATCATTCCTGGCAACCACATCTGCCAGTTTTTGGCCGTCAATTCTATAGGATTTTTGGTAAACACGTTAACAATATATCTGTTTTTTTCATAGTCACTGAAGGCATCCAAACTATGAATGAACACATGTGGAGTTATGTACTTTTTGACAAAAAAGTTTGTACTTTTTGACAAAAAAAGTACATAATTCTTGGCAACCACAGCTGCCAGTTTTTGGCCGTCAATTCTATAGGATTTTTGGTAAACATGTTAACAATATATCAGTTTTTTTCATAGTTACTGAAGGCATCAAAACTATGAATGAACACATGTGGAGTTATGTACTTTTTAACAAAAAAGTTTGTACTTTTTGACTAAAAAAGTACATAATTCCTGGCAACCACAGCTGCCAGTTTTTGGCCGTCAATTCTATAGGATTTTTGGTAAACACATAAACAATATATCAGTTTTTTCCATACTCACTGAAGGCATCAAAACTATGAATAAACACATGTGGAGTTATGTACTTTTTAATAAAAAAGTACATCATTCCTGTCAACCACAGTTGCCAGTTTTTGGCCGTCAATTCTATAGGGTTTTTTTTTTGGTAAACTAGAGCACAATATATCAGTTTTTTCATAGTCACTGAAGGCATCACGACTATGAATGAACACATGTGGAGTTATGTAATTAACAAAAAAAGTAAATTATTCCTGGCAACCACAGCTGCCAGTTTTTGACCGTCAATTCTATAGGATTTTTGGTAAACACGTTAACAATATATCAGTTTTTTTCATAGTCACTGAAGGCATCAAAACTATGAATGAACACATGTGTAAAAAAGTACATAATTCCTGGCAACCACAGCTGCCAGTTTTTGGCTGTGAATTCTATAGGATTTTTGGTAAACATGTTAACAATATATCAGTTTTTTTCATAGTCACTGAAGGCATCAAAACTATGAATGAACACATGTGGAGTTATGTACTTAACAACAAAAGTACATCATTCCTGGCAACCACAGCTGCAAGTTTTTTGATGTAAATTCTATAGGATTTTTAGTAAACACCTTAACAATATATACGTTTTTTTCATAGTCACTGAAGGCATCAAAACTATGAATGAACACATGTGGAGTTATGTACTTTTTAACAAAAAAGTTTGTACTTTTTGACAAAAAAAGTACATAATTCCTGGCAACCACAGCTGCCAGTTTTTGGCCATCAATTCTATAGGATTTTTGGTAGACACGTTAAAAATATATCAGTTTTTTTCAAAATCACTGAAGGCATCAAAACTATGAATGAATACATGTGGAGTTATGTAATTAACAAAAAAATTACATAATTCCTGGCAACCACAGCTGCCAGTTTTTGGCCATCAATTCTATAGGATTTTTGGTAAACACGTTAAAAATATATCAGTTTTTTTCAAAATCACTGAAAGCATCAAAACTATGAATGAACACATGTGGAGTTATGTACTTTTTAACAAAAAAGTTTGTACTTTTTGACTAAAAAAGTACATAATTACTGGCAACCACAGCTGCCAGTTTTTGACCGTCAATTCTATAGGATTTTTGGTAAACATGTTAACAATATATCAGTTTTTATCATAGTCACTGAAGGCATCAAAACTATGAATGAACACATGTGGAGTTATGTACTTAACAACAAAAGTACATCATTCCTGGCAACCACAGCTGCCAGTTTTTTGATGTAAATTCTATAGGATCTTTAGTAAACACGTTAATATATACGTTTTTTTCATAGTCACTGAAGGCATCAAAACTATGAATGAACACATGTGGAGTTATGTACTTAACAACAAAAGTACATCATTTCTGTCAACCACATCTGCCAGTTTTTGGCCGTCAATTCTATAGGATCTTTAGTAAACACGTTAACAATATATCAGTTTTTTTTCATAGTCACTGAAGGCATCAAAACTATGAATGAACACATGTGGAGTTATGTACTTTTTAACAAAAAAGTTTGTACTTTTTGACTAAAAAAGTACATAATTCCTGGCAACCACAGCTGCCAGCTTTTGAGTTTTTGGCCGTCAATTCTATAGGATTTTTGGTAAACATGTTAACAATATTAATTTTCATAATTACTGAAGGCATCAAAACTATGAATGAACACGTGGAGTTATGTACTTAACAACAAAAGTACATCATTCCTGGAAACCACAGTTGCCAGTTTTTGGCCGTCAAACCAATAGGATTTTTGGTAAACATGTTAAAAATATAACTGTTTTTTTCATAGTCACTGAAGGCATCAAAACTATGAATGAACACATGTGGAGTTATGTACTTTTTAACAAAAAATGTTGTACTTTTTGACAAAAAAAAGTACGTAATTCCTGGCAACCACAGCTGCCAGTTTTTTGGCCGTCAATTCTATAGGATTTTTGGTGAACATGTTAACAATATATCAGTTTTTTTCATAGTCACTGAAGGCATCAAAACTATGAATGAACACATGTGGAGTTATGTACTTAACAACAAAAGTACATAATTACTGGCAACCACAGCTGCAAGTTTTTTGATGTAAATTCTATAGGATTTTTAGTAAACACGTTAACAATATATATGTTTTTTTCAAAGTCACTGAAGGCATCAAATCTATGAATGTGGAGTTATGTACTTTTTAACAAAAAGTATATCATTCCTGGCAACCACATCTGCCAGTTTTTGGCCGTCAATTCTATAGGATTTTTTGGTAAACACGTTAACAATATATCAGTTTTTTTCATAGTCACTGAAGGCATCAAAACTATGAATGAACACATGTGGAGTTATGTACTTAACAACA
This sequence comes from Nerophis ophidion, assembly GCF_033978795.1. Classification (NCBI taxonomy): domain Eukaryota; kingdom Metazoa; phylum Chordata; class Actinopteri; order Syngnathiformes; family Syngnathidae; genus Nerophis; species Nerophis ophidion. Next base: position 2,908,137 of record NC_084627.1, read on the forward strand.
AAAGTACATCATTCCTGGCAACCACAGCTGCAAGTTTTTTGATGTAAATTCTATAGGATCTTTAGTAAACACGTTAATATATACGTTTTTTTCATAGTCACTGAAGGCATCAAAACTATGAATGAACACATGTGTAAAAAAGTACATAATTCCTGGCAACCACAGCTGCCAGTTTTTGGCTGTGAATTTTATAGGATTTTTGGTGAACATGTTAACAATATATCTGTTTTTTTCATAGTCACTGAAGGCATCAAAACTATGAATGAACACATGTGGAGTTATGTACTTAACAAAAAAAGTAAATTATTCCTGTCAACCACATCTGCCAGTTTTTGGCCGTCAATTCTATAGGATTTTTGGTGAACACGTTAACAATATATCAGTTTTTTTTCATAATCACTGAAGGCATCAAAACTATGAATGAACACGTGGAGTTATGTACTTAACAACAAAAGTACATAATTACTGGCAACCACAGCTGCCAGTTTTTGAGTTTTTGGCTGTAAATTCTATAGGATATTTGGTAAACATTTTAAAAATATATCATTTTTTTCATAGTCATTGAAGGCATCAAAACTATCAATGAACACATGTGGAGTTATGTACTTTTTAACAAAAAAGTTTGTACTTTTTGACTAAAAAAGTACATCATTCCTGGCAACCACAGCTGCCAGTTTTTGAGTTTTTGGCCGTCAATTCTATAGGATTTTTGGTAAACATGTTAACAATATATCAGTTTTTTTCATAATTACTGAAGGCATCAAAACTATGAATGAACACGTGGAGTTATGTACTTAACAACAAAAGTACATCATTCCTGGCAACCACAGCTGCCAGTTTTTAAATTTTTTGGCTGTAAATTCTATAGGATTTTTGGTAAACATTTTAAAAATATATAATTTTTTCATAGTCATTGAAGGCATCAAAACTATCGATGAACACATGTGGAGTTATGTACTTTTTAACCAAAAAGTTTGTACTTTTTGACAAAAAAGTACATCATTCCTGGCAACCACAGCTGCCAGTTTTTGGCTGTGAATTCTATAGGAGTTTTGGTAGACACGTTAAGAATATACCTGTTTATTTCATAGTCACTGAAGGCATCAAAACTATGAATGAAAACGTGAAATTATGTACTTTTTAACAAAAAGTACATCATTCCTGGCAACCACATCTGCCAGTTTTTGGCCGTCAATTCTATAGGATTTTTTGGTAAACATGTTAACAATATATCAGTTTTTTTCATATTCACTGAAGGCATCAAAACTATGAATGAACACGTGTAAAAAAGTACATCATTCCTGGCAACCACATCTGCCAGTTTTTGGCCATCAATTCTATAGGATTTTTGGTAAGCACGTTAACAATATATCGGTTTTTTTCCAAATCACTGAAGGCATCAAAACTATGAATGAACACATGTGGAGTTATGTACTTTTTAACAAAAAAGTTTGTACTTTTTGACTAAAAAAGTACATAATTCCTGGCAACCACAGCTGCCAGTTTTTGACCGTCAATTCTATAGGTTTTTTGGTGAACATGTTAACAATATATCAGTTTTTTTCATAGTCATTGAAGGCATTAAAACTATGAATGAACACATGTGGAGTTATGTACTTTTTGTTGCCAGTTTTTGGCCGTCAATTCTATAGGTTTTTTTTTTTGGTAAACCAGAGCACAATATATCAGTTTTTTCATAGTCACCGAAGGCATCAAAACTATGAATGAACACATATGGAGTTATGTACTTGACAAAAAAGTACATCATTCCTGGCAACCACAGCTGCCAGTTTTTGGCCGTCAATTCTATAGGATTTTTGGTAAACACGTTAACAATATATCAGTTTTTTTCATAATCACTGAAGGCACCAAAACTATGAATGAACACATGTGGAGTTATGTACTTAACAACAAAAGTACATCGTTCTCGGCAACCACAGCTGCAAGTTTTTTGATGTAAATTCTATAGGATTTTTAGTAAACACGTTAACAATATATACGTTTTTTTCATAATCACTGAAGGCATCAAAACTATGAATGAACACATGTGGAGTTATGTACTTTTTAACAAAAAGTACATAATTCCTGGCAACCACAGCTGCCAGTTTTTGGCCGTCAATTCTATAGGATTTTTGGTAAACATGTTAACAATATATATCAGTTTTTTTCATAGTTACTGAAGGCATCAAAACTATGAATGAAAACATGTGGAGTTATGTACTTAACAACAAAAGTACGTCGTTCTTGGCAACCACAGCTGCAAGTTTTTTGATGTAAATACTATAGGATTTTTAGTAAACACGCTAACAATATATACGTTTTTTTCATAGTCACTGAAGGCATCAAAACTATGAATGAACACATGTGGAGTTATGTACTTTTTGTTAAAAAGTACATAATTCCTGGCAACCACAGCTGCCAGTTTTTGGCCATCAATTCTATAGGATTTTTGGTAAACACGTTAACAATATATCAGTTTTTTTCATAATCACTGAAGGCATCAAAACTATGAATGAACACATGTGGAGTTATGTACTTGACAAAAAAAGTACATAATTCCTGGCAACCACAGCTGCCAGTTTTGGGCCGTCAATTCTATAGGATTTTTGGTAAACGCGTTAACCATATATTAGTTTTTATCATAGTAATTTACCAAAAGCAACAACAGTTAACTGTAAAATTAACAGATTCAACATCTGTAATGTCCTATGTATCGTGACTATATTTTTACGGGGAATTCTTGCCAACCACAGCTGCCGGTATTTTACCGTAAATTTGACAGATTTTTTTTTATAGGATTATGTGATAAAATGTGTCGATTCAGTCTTAACTGGTTTGTTGTCTAAAGAAGTCAAAAAGGAATTCTGAAAAAATGTTTTATATTCTACTTTCTTCAAAATAGCCGCCCTTTGGTCTGATTACTGCTTTGCACACTCTTGGCATTCTCTCCATGAGCTTCAAACTGTGAAGTGAAAACCATTCCAGGTGACTACCTCTTGAAGCTCATGGAGAGAATGCCAAGAGTGTGCAAAGCAGTAATCAGACCAAAGGGTGGCTATTTTGAAGAAACTAGCTGAGATAAGCTCCAGCGCCTCCCGCAAGGAATAAGCGGTAGGAATTGGATGGATGGATGGAATATAAATCATGTGTTCAGTTATTTTACCTTTTCCTTTTAAGTCCATAACTCCACATGTGTTCATTCATAGTTGTGATGCCTTCAGTGACAATCTACAAGGTAAATAGCCAGGAAAATATAGAAAACACATTGAATGAGGAGGTGTGTCCATACTTTTGGCCTGTACTACTCTATTCAATTAGTCATCAATTGTGGTTTTTGTACCATGAAGGGAGCTGCAATTAACGGTTTTATTCAATTAGTCATTAATTGTGGTTTTACAAAAAAAACAAATAACCAACATGGTCTCCATAAAAACACTGTCATTAACAGTTGTGTCTGTAGGCAACTTCCTGACATATTTTCCCGTCCTTGAACGCCACAAGATGGAAGGTGCTGCGTTTGAAGTCTAATAGGTGGTCAGCAGCGTCATTATGCGCTTTAAAATGTTGGCTGCTGTTGACATTGAACTCATCAGTGGTGTTAATGCAGGCTGAGCAGTTTGACGGCGACCTCTATTAGATCATTGTCAATCAATCAATGTTTACTTATATGGCCCTAAATCACTAGTGTCTCAAAGGGCTGCACAAACCACTACGACATCCTCGGTTGGCCCACATAAGGGCAAGGAAAACTCACACCCAGTGGGACGTCGGTGACAATGATGACTATGAGAACCTTGGAGAGGAGGAAAGCAATGGATGTCGAGCGGGTCTAACATGATACTGTGAAAGTTCAATCCATAATGGATCCAACACAGTCGCGAGAGTCCAGTCCAAAGCGGATCCAACACAGCAGCGAGAGTCCCGTTCACAGCGGAGCCAGCAGGAAACCATCCCAAGCGGAGGCGGATCAGCAGCGCAGAGATGTCCCCAGCCGATACACGGGCGAGCAGTACATGGCCACCGGATCGGACCGGACCCCCTCCACAAGGGAGGGGGGGGACATAGGAGAAAAAGAAAAGAAACGGCAGATCAACTGGTCTAAAAGGGGAGTCTATTTAAAGGCTAGAGTATACAAATGAGTTTTAAGGTGAGACTTAAATGCTTCTACTGAGGTAGCATCTCGAACTGTTACCGGGAGGGCATTCCAGAGTACTGGAGCCCGAACGGAAAACGCTCTATAGCCCGCAGACTTTTTTTGGGCTTTGGGAATCACTAATAAGCCGGAGTCTTTTGAACGCAGATTTCTTGCCGGGACATATGGTACAATACAATCTGCAAGAGAGGATGGAGCTAGACCGTGTAGTATTTTATACGTAAGTAGTAAAACCTTAAAGTCACATCTTAAGTGCACAGGAAGCCAGTGCAGGTGAGCCAGTACAGGCGTAATGTGATCAAACTTTCTTGTTCTTGTCAAAAGTCTAGCAGCCGCATTTTGTACCAACTGTAATCTTTTAATGCTAGACATGGGGAGACCCGAAAATAATACGTTACAGTAATCGAGACGAGACGTAACAAACGCATGGATAATGATCTCAGCGTCTTTAGTGGACAAAATGGAGCGAATTTTAGCGATATTACGGAGATGAAAGAAGGCCGTTTTAGTAACGCTTTTAATGTGTGCCTCAAAGGAGAGAGTTGGGTCGAAGATAATACCCAGATTCTTTACCGTGTCGCCTTGTTTAATTGTTTGGTTGTCAAATGTTAGAGTTGTGTCATTAAATAGAGGTCGGTGTCTAGCAGGACCGATAATCAACATTTCCGTTTTTTTGGCGTTGAGTTGCAAAAAGTTAGCGGACATCCATTGTTTAATTTCATTAAGACACGCCTCCAGCTGACTACAATCCGGCGTGTTGGTCAGCTTTAGGGGCATGTAGAGTTGGGTGTCATCACCATAACAGTGAAAGCTAACACCGTATTTGCGTATGATGTCGCCTAGCGGCAGCATGTAGATGCTGAAGAGTGCAGGGCCAAGGACCGAACCTTGGGGAACTCCACACGTTACCTTAACGTAGTCCGAGGTCACATTGTTATGGGAGACACACTGCATCCTATCAGTAAGATAAGAGTTAAACAATTGTGCAATATACTTGTTTGCAAGTTAGCTGTAGTTGAAATAGGAATATATTTCTGGGGGGGCATTTCAAGCAAATTGCTGCTTGGTTGGTAGAACCGCCGTGCCAGCAGCCTGAGGGTTCTAGGTTCGATCCCCGCTTCTGCCATCCTAGTCTCACCTGCTGTGTCCTTGGGCAAGAAACTTCACCTACTTGCTTGCAGTGCCACCCACACTGGTTTAACGATGTACTTAGATCATAGGTTTCACTATGTAAAGCGCGTTGAGTCACTAGAGAAAAGTGCTATATAAAAAATATATAATTCACACTTTAAATATGTTCTGGTATAGAATAAAGGACAATGTTAATAAAGTTATTCTTTCTTGTAAGTTATCAAATTTTTCTTTCTTTTTAGTTTACTGCAATGTTTATAAGGAAACCAGGCTATGCAGAGGTGTAATTACTGTATAACTATTTAACGGACAAATGACACTAATTAAAGGGGAGGAGCTAATTGTTTTCTTCTTCCTCAGAGGGAGCATAACACAATAATTGAGATGCACTCTTTTAAATGACTATATTCATTTTCTCGCACTCCGAATCCTTATCAACATTAAACGTAATGACAATTATTGCCTTCTGTCTAGCTCGGTTGGTAGAGTGGCCGTGCCAGCAACTTGAGGGTTGCAGGTTCGATTCCTGCTTGTGCCATCCTAGTCACTGCCGTTGTGTCCTTGGGCAAGACACTTTACCCACCCGCTCCCAGTGCCACCCACACTGGTTTAAATGTAACTTAGATATTGGGTGTCACTATGTAAAGCGCTTTGAGTCACTTGAGAAAAGCGCTATATAAATATAATTCACTTCACTTCACTGTCTAATAAATCAGACAAGCGGTAGAAAATGAATGGATGGATCATTTCGGTTGGCACAGGGGTCACACTTTGCGCTTGTTTTTTGCGTTAGCAGAACTCAGTTGGTACCTAAACATTTGGTGCAAATCTGGACACAAGCATGCATTTAGGTTGTTTTTTTTTTTGCAATATTGGATATTAAGTTATTGATGTACAAACCCCGTTTCCATATGAGTTGGGAAATTGTGTTAGATGTAAATATAAACGGAATACAATGATTTGCAATAATTTTCAACCCATATTCCGTCAAATATGCTACAAAGACAACATATTTGATGTTCAAACTGATAAACATTTTTTTTTTTTGCTAATAATCATTAACTTTAGAATTTGATACCAGCAACACGTGACAAAGAAGTTGGGAAAGGTGGCAATAAATACTCATAAAGTTGAGGAATGCTCATCAAACACTTATTTGGAACATCCCACAGGTGTGCAGGCTAATTGGGAACAGGTGGGTGCCATGATTGGGTATAAAAACAGCTTCCCAAAAAAATGCTCAGTCTTTCACAAGAAAGGATGGGGCGAGGTACACCCCTTTGTCCACAACTGCGTGAGCAAATAGTCAAACAGTTTAAGAACAACGTTTCTCAAAGTGCAATTGCAAGAAATTTAAAGATTTCAACATCCACGGTCCATTATATCATCAAAAGGTTCAGAGAATCTGGAGAAATCACTCCACGTAAGCGGCATGGCGGAAACCAACATTGAATGACCGTGACCTTCGATCCCTCAGACGGCACTGTATCAAAAACCGATATCAATCTCTAAAGGATATCACCACATGGGCTCAGGAACACTTCAGAAAACCACTGTCACTAAATACAGTTGGTCGCTACATCTGTAAGTGCAAGTTAAAGCTCTACTATGCAAAGCGAAAGCCATTTATAGAAACATCCAGAAATGCCGCCGGCTTCTCTGGGCCCGAGATCATCTAAGATGGACTGATGCAAAGTGTAAAAGTGTTCTGTGGTCTGACGAGTCCACATTTCAAATCGTTTTTGGAAATATTCGACATTGTGTCATCCGGACCAAAGGGGAAGCGAACCATCCAGACGCAAAGTAGAAAAGCCAGCATCTGTGATGGTATGGGGGTGCATTAGTGCCCAAGGCATGGGTAACTTACACATCTGTGAAGGTACCATTAATGCTGAAAAGTACATACAGGTTTTGGAACAACATATGCTGCCATCTAAGCGCCGTCCTTTTCATGGACGCCCCTGCTTATTTCAGCAAGACAATGCCAAGCCACATTCAGCACGTGTTACAACAGCGTGGCTTCCTAAAAAAAGAGTGTGGCTACTTTCCTGGCCCGCCTGCAATCCAGACCTGTCTCCCATAGAAAATGTGTGGCGCATTTGAAGCGTAAAATACGACAGCGGAGACCCCGGACTTTTGAACGACTGAAGCTCTACATAAAACATGAATGGGAAAGATTCACTTTCAAAGCTTCAACAATTAGTTTCCTCAGTTCCCAAACGTTTATTGAGTGTTTGTTAAAAGAAAAGGTGATGTAACACAGTGGTGAACATGCCCTTTCCTAACTACTTTGGCATGTGTTGCAACCATGAAATTCTAAGTGAATTATTATTTGCAAAAAAAAAAAAAAGTTTATGAGTTTGAACATCAAATATCTTGTCTTTGTAGTGCATTCAACTGAATATGGTTGAAAAGGATTTGCAAATCATTGTATTTCCGTTTTCTAACACAATTTCCCATCTCATATGAAAAAGGGGTTTGTAGTTTTCGCAGGATTGGTAATACTCAAAGCAAAAAACTGCATAAAAGCTAAGTTTTTGTGTATTTTTCAGTACTTGTGCAGAAGGTGCATCCAAATAGTTGCTGGTTATAAGAGCATGTGTAAGTAGTCCACATGTAAGAAGTGAAACGATGAATTGTTGATTCATGTCTGCAGTTTGCTAATAGTTACATCACAGTCCACTCCACCAAAAAAAAAAGCCACAGTGCTGCCAAACATGTCCGCCTCTCTTCCGCTGTTTATATTACTGGCTCTTGCCTCCGCTCCGCCGCCGCGACCTTTCACCCGAGTGTGCCAGAAGTCAGAAATCAGGCTGGAAACAGAGCGGAAAGTTTGACGCTGGTTGTTTATGTTGGTTTTTTAACGGCGACGGTGGGCAGGAGGATTTATGATGTTTGGAGGAGCGTGGCTCTGTATCATCCTCGCTCGGGGGATGGGGAGAACTAGAATGGAAGCTCGGCCAACGGCGTGACGTTTATGTCAACAACACGGCAGGGATGCTCCACTTTGCACATGAAGAGAAGTTCATGAGAACATCCGTGTGCTCCCGATTAGATGGACTCTTGTACGACTTACTAGCAATAAGGTGGCTGACGGCAGGTCAACTTCCTGTCAATCTGCACCACATGGTCACGACTCGCCAGTGACATCATTCTTGTTAATCGCGACTGTTGGCACTGCAGGAGTAACACACAAATATATTACGCTGTAAAAAAATGGACTAGGTATGTCCGATAATATCGGACTGCCGATATTATAGGCCGATAAATGCTTTAAAATGTGATATCGGAAATTATCGCCATCGGTTTCAAAATGATCGGTATCAAAAAGTTATATTTATTTTTAAGGTCTTGGTCAAGTGGGGGTGATCCCAGGACGCAGAGACAAGGTGGAATTACCAAAAATGAAAAAAAATAATTAGACAAAAAGGGATAACTAAGGGCGGTGGGGCAGAAACGCACACCATGAAATCTGGACAAAAAAGGTTCCTCAAAAGGTCGGCAGGAGAAAGGGCCAGGGCACAATGAGCAGGGCAAGAGTCCAACAAAAGAAATCCTTTTACCTCAGGGGGACTAGGGAATAAACCCACTAGACGTTAGGGAATTCCGGACAAAGTAGCGAAAACATACCAGGTCTGGTGAAGCAGGTGCATAAACGAGAGGAGTTCTGGATACAAACTGACGGTGACGAGCCTAAATACTGGTGTGCTAATTGCAAGCAGGTGTGCCTCAATGTCCGCCCCTCGTTGAGGACAAATCACTAAATACACAGGTGCAGACAAAAAGAGAAGGCAGGAAAACACTAAAAACACAACAATTTATGACTTTTTAAAACGCCGCTGTGTACACGGATGTAGGGAGAAGTACAGAGCGCCAATAAACCTTAACGGCACTGCCAGTCACATAGTATTTACCGCTTTCCACACACACAAGTGAATGCAAGGCATACTTGGTCAACAACCATACAGGTCACACTGAGGGTGGCCGTGTAAACAACTTTAACACATATGCGCCACACTGTGAACCCACACCAAACAAGAACGACAAACACATTTCGGAAGAACATCCGCACCGTAACACAACGATCCCTTGCAGCACTAACTCTTCCAGGACGCTACAATATACACGCCTTACCCCCTTCAACCTCAACCCCGCCCTTTCTTACACTTAGACTTTGTGAAAGTCAAAGTATAGTATTTCTCAAAGTTGTAGTTGGTATCAGGATTATCTCAGGGAGAGCACGTCCCAAATTCCAAGCTGCCGTTTTGAGGCATGTTGAAAAAAATATTGCACTTTGTGACTTCAATAATAAATATGGCAGTGCCATGTTGGCATTTTTTTTCCATAACTTGAGTTGATTTATTTTGGAGAATCTTGTTACATTGTTTAATGCATCCAGCGGGGCATCATAACAAAATTAGGCATCATAATGTGTTAATTCCACCACTCTATATGTCGGTATTGGTTGATTTCGGTATCAATAACTAAGAGTTGGACAATATTGGATTTCGGCAAAAAAGCCATTATCGGACATCTCTAGTTTATTTTCATAGTAATTTACCAAAAGCAAAAAATGTATCAACTATAACATTTACGGATTGAACATCTGTAATGTCCTATACATCACGATTGTATTTGTATGGTGAATTTCTGTAAATTTGATAGATTTTTTTTTTCTTACAGTTTATATGATCAAATGTGTCGATTCAGTCTCAACTGGTTTGTTGTCTAAAGAAGTCAAACAGGAAGTTATTAGTCTGCTTTCTCCACATTTCATCAACTACCCATCTCCTAATCCAGGGGTCGACAGCCCACGGCGTGCGGCTCTTTAGCGCCGCCCTAGTGGCTCTCTGGAGCTTTTTCAAAAATATATGAAAAATGGAAATGATGAGGGGAAAAAAACATATTTTTTTGTTTTAATTTGGTTTCTGTAGGAGGACAAACATGACACAAACCTCCCTAATTGCTATAAAACACACTGTTTATATTAAACATGCTTCGCTGATTCAAATATTTGGCAAGCGCCGTTTTGTCCTACTGATTTTGGCGGTCCTTGAACTCACCCTAGTTTGTTTACATGCGTAACTTTCTCCGACCTTCTAAGACGTGATTTGTGCCACTTCTTTTTCTGTCTCATTTTGTCCACCAAACTTTTAACATTGCGCATGAATGCACAAAGGTGAGCTTTGTTGATGTTATTGACTTATGTGGAGTGTGCTAATCAGACATATTTGGTCACTGCATGACTGTAAGCTAATTGATGCTAACATGGTATTTAGGCTAGCTGTATGTACATATTGCATTACTATGCCTCATTTGTAGCTATATTTGAGCTCATTTATTGTCCTTTAAGTCCTCATAATTCAATTTATATCACATGTAATATGGCTTTTAATTTTTTGCGGCTCCAGACAGATTTGTTTTTGTAATTTTGGTCCAATATGGCTCCTTCAACATTTTGGGTTGCCGACCCCTGTTCTAATTACACGTCATGCCGATGAAAAGTAAGGACTTTTTAAAATGTATATTAACGAGTTGCGCCACCGAGGAACGCTGACATTTTTCTCAAGGCTGCGCTGTCGCCACACTTCCTCCTCACGCTTGCCGTCAACCGGGGCGAGTTGGCTCCCCTGCCCCTGGTTGCATTATTGAATGGACTTTTTTTGTCCACTTGCACGATTGTATTGTCCAGCGACTTGAGGTGCCGTGTTTTTTTTTTTAACTTAATATTTTATGTTCTATATTCCTATAAAGAAAAACACCTGTGTCATTGCCCTTCCGGAACTATCCGTAAAGAACATTGGAAGTTTCTTTTAATAGAACAAAACAATAAAATAGTTTAATAAGAACAGTGTGATTAAAAATTATAAATAGAACCGTTTGATGGGCCTGCTATCTGTGCCGGAAGCTGCTTAGTCAGTGGTTAGAGTGTCCGCTCTTAGATCGGTAGGTTGTGAGTTCAAACCCCGGCCTAGTCATACCAAAGACTATAAAATGGGACCCATTACCTCCCTGCTTGGCACTCATCATCAAGGGTTGGAATTGGGGGTTAAATCCCCAAAATAATTCCCGGGCGTGGCCACTGCTGCTGCCCACTGCTCCCCTCACCTCCCAGGGGATGAACAAGGACAAATTTCACCACAGATGATTAGAAGATAGTGCCGACTGTCTGAATCTCTGAGTTTTAGGTCTAACTGTACAAAATGAGCTATAGGGCTAGCCTAAAACATGAGCATGCTTACATTAAAATGTAACAATTAGCATGTGTGCTAAAGATGGCATGCTAACAGTTAGCATGTCTCACATATCAAGTAAGGTGTATGGCAGCGGAAGTAAAGAAAAAAGTAAAAAAAAAAAAAAAAACAGCGAAAAAAGTTAGCATGCTAACAGTTATTAACAAGTGTCCCGTGCCAAGTTGTTAGACTCTGGGGTGAACGGAAGCAAATTTAACTCAAAAAATATCATGCTTATGTTAGCATGCAAGCAAGCCAACGTTAGCATGCTGTCAGTTAGCTTGTGTCGAGAGTAGAACTAATAATAATGGTAGTCTGTTGTATTTGTGTTGCTGAGAAAAAACGTTTTCAAATAATTGACTAAATTACTTGAATACGTAAAATTCTTACCATGTATTGATGTAAGTACAGTAAGTACCTAAGTGGTGTGTTTCAGAATCAGAACCATACTTACAAAATGTCATGTCTGTGTGATTGTTTGGTTTTTGGACACTCAGTTCCTGTTTTTGCACTTCCTCGTTTGTTTTGTTACCATGACTACCCATTAGTTTTCACCTGTCTCACGTTTTGCACTCGCACACCTGTTTTCACTTATCGTGTCACTGCTATTTAAGCCTGTCTGTTTCTGTTGTTCGTCCTGGCAACATCACCTCCTTCACAACATCTATCACTTCCTATGCCTTCCATGCCGATGATCCAGGTTACTTTCTTGTTCAAAGTAAGTTTTTGTTATTCATGCCATAGTGCTAGTTTTTGTTTTCGTAGTCAATTTTGTTCTCCGCTATTGTGCACGCCTTTTGTTTGTTCCTGTTTTTTTTTAGTTATAGTGTCAAAATAAAAAGATGTCTCTACCATGAATTGATTAACGTGGACCCCGACTTAAACAAGTTGAAAAACTTATTCGGGTGTTACCATTTAGTGGTCAATTGTACGGAATATGTACTGTACTGTGCAATCTACTAATAAAAGTATCAATCAATCAATCAAAAACCTTCACGCCGTTTCCACTCCATTCGCTTTGCACCTCGGGAAAACAATCCTCGCTCAAGTCCCAGTCCTGACGGATGTTGCCAGCACGAACAACAGAAACAGACAGGCTGAAATAGCAGTGACATGATAAGTGAAAACAGGTGTGCGAGTGCAAAACGTGAGACAGGTGAAAACTAATGGGTAGTCATGGTAACAAAACAAGCCAGGGAGTGTCCAAAAAAACAAAACATAATCACACAGACATGACACAGAAGGTCATACATGATAAAATAAATAAATAAATATTAGTACCTGTTCATCAGTATGATAATATAAAATGTATTTCTTACAAAGCCAACTAGTGGTCTGGCATACGTATAACATTCTTTTGTCACTTGAACAGTCATCTTTACCTTAAATAACAGTGTGTGATAGGAACAGTTAAGCCCCGCCTTCCAATAGCCTGCTGGTCCAATCAGCCGCGTAGCACAGAAAGATCAGGTGAGGTGTGAAGTCCCAGAACTGATCACAGGTGAGAAGAGTCAGGTGACACGTTTAAACCACAACACCACCTGCTGGACGTCACACCAACACTTGGACACACACACACACACACACACAAGGAGTGTAATCATAGTTGTCCTAAATATTTCATGTGACAACAACAAATGTGTTTCTTTAGAATGAGATCATGACCAGAGAAAAGGTTAGTGTAGAACAGAAGAAACTTGAGGCCGTAAAGACTTTGGATCAGCTCCTAATCACCAATCATCATCAATAATTCCTTTGAAGGACACACATCCTCACAGACTGTAGTGACAACACAACAATGGCAGAAGTTACATGAAAAAGACGGCGCTTAGATGGCAGCATATGTTGTTCCAAAACCTGTATGTACCTTTCAGCATTAATGGTGTCTTCACAGATGTGTAAGTTACCCATGCCTTGGGCACTAATGCACCCCCATACCATCACAGATGCTGGCTTTTCAACTTTGTGTCGATAACAGTCTGGATGGTTCGATCCCCTTTGGTCCGGATGACACGATGTCGAATATTTCCAAAAACAGTTTGAAATGTGGACTCGTCAGACCACAGAACACTTTTCCACTTTGCATCAGTCCATCTTAGATGATCTCTGGCCCATAGAAGCCGGCTGCATTTCTGGATGTTGTTGATAAATGGCTTTCACTTTGTATAGTAGAGCTTTAACTTGCACTTACAGATGTAGCGACAAACTGTATTTAGTGACAGTGGTTTTCTGAAGTGTTCCTGAGCCCATGTGGTGATATCCTTAAGAGATTGATGTCGGTTTTTGACACAGTGCCGTCTGAGGGATCGAAGGTCACGGTCATTCAATGTTGGTTTCCAACCAAGGAGGGATTTCTCCAGATTCTCTGAACCTTTTGATGATATTATGGACCGTAGATGTTGAAATCCCTAAATTTCTTGTAATTGTACTTTGAGAAACGTTGTTCTTAAACTGTTTGACTATTTGCTCACACAGTTGTGGACAAAGGGGTGTACCTCGCCCCATCCTTTCTTGTGAAAGACTGAGCATTTTTTGGGGAAGCTGTTTTTATACCCAATCATGGCACCCACCTGTTCCCAATTAGCCTGCACACCTGTGGGATGTTCCAAATAAGTGTTTGTTGAGTATTCCTCAACTTTATCAGTATTTATTGCGGCCTTTCCCAACTTCTTTGTCACGTGTTGCTGGCATCAAATTCTAAAGTTAATAATTATTTGCAAAAAAAAAAAAAGTTTATCAGTTTGAACATCAAATATGTTGTCTTTGTAGCATATTCAACTGAATATGGGTTGAAAATGATTTGCAAATCATTGTATTCCGTTTATATTTACATCAAACACAATTTCCCAACTCATATGGAAACGGGGTTTGTACATAGAAGGAAAAGAAGGTAGAAATAATGACAATTGAATGAATTCATTCCATGGTCCAAAGGTTCAAAACTGTACAAGCAACTTTTGATAAATAAAGTGTAAAAAGTCAAAAATGGCGTCCAATACTTACTTCCAGGTGTGACGTTGGACATGAAGATTGTTGTGTGCCTTGCAGGTCAGACTCTTCACATTCTGTTACTAATGTCAGCCATATTCTACTAAGGACCGAGATGTTGTTTTTCGTCTTCTCTTATCACCTTAGCGCTGATGTGACAAAATAAGGACAACAAAGCAAAGACAATCTAAGTTTTGCATTCTGACATTTCAATGTTTTTAAATTGTCGGTTAAACTCTTTGAGTTGTAGACATTTCCAGAGTTAAATGTAAAAGAATTTGGGCCGCCATCTTGAAGTGGTGATGAGGAGCCGGCGAGCGGCCTAAACTGACAGTTGACGCGTAAAAAACAAAAGATGCCCGGCTGGCAAGTCTCAAGTCTTTGCCCTCAAGTCTCGAGTCAAGTCCGAAGTCAAGCCTGGAAAGTCTCAAGTCAAGTCCCAAGTCCTGCGTTTTGAGTTTCAAGTCCATCCAAGTCATTTTAACCACAGACTAAAATATTTACACAGATTGTGTATGCTTTTAAAGGCCTACTGAAACCCACTACTACCGACCACGCAGTCTGAGAGTTTATATATCAATGATGAAATATTAACATTGCAACACATGCCAATACGGCCTTTTTAGTTTACTAAATTGCAATTTAAAATTTCGCGCGAATTATCCTGCTGAAAACGTCGCGGTATAATGCGTGACGTCACGGATAGTAGCGGACATTTTGGTCAAGCACCGATCCCAGCTATAAGTCGTCTGCTTTAATCGCATAATTCCACAGTATTCTGGACATCTGTGTGGCTGAATCTTTTGCAATTTGTTCAATGAATAATGGAGACGTCAAAGAAGAAAGATGTAGGTGGGAAGCGGTGTATTGCGGCCGCCTTTAGCCACACAAATAGATAAATGATAAATGGGTTGTAGCGCTTTTCTACCTTCAAGGTACTCAAAGCGCTTTGACACTACTTCCCATTCACACACACATTGACACGAATTGCCATTATTGTTTTACTATTATTTGCAATCAAATATTTGTATTGCTTCTGCTCTAAAAAGGCAACCTTTTTAAAGGCCTACTGAAAGCCACTACTAGCGACCACGCAGTCTGATAGTTTATATATCAATGATGAAATATTAACATTGCAACACATGCCAATACGGCCTTTTTAGTTTACAAAATTACAATTTTAAATTTCGCGCGAATTATCTGGTATGATGACGCGGATTGTAGCGGACATTTTGTTCCAGCCCGATCCCAGCTATAAGTCGTTTTAATCGCATAATTCCACAGTATTCTGGACATCTGTGTTGCTGAATCTTTTGCAATTTGTTCAAGGAATAATGGAGACGTCAAAGAAGAAAGATGTAATTGGGAAGCGGTGGATTGCGGTCGCCTTTAGCAACGCAAACACAGCCGGTGTTTCCTTGTTTACATTCCCGAAAGATGACGGTGAAGCTTTACTATGGAACAGAGCGGTCAAGCGAACATGGTTCCCTACCACATGTCAACCGGCAGGTTTCGGTGAGAAAATGGTGGTAATAAGTCGGCTCTTACCGTAGACATGAGCGGGGAGCTTGCGTCGTTCCTCCTGCAGCTGCGGACTCTCTTGCATCCTCCTACCGTCGGATGCTTACACCGTTGAGGAGGGGAAAATAAAAAAATCTCAACCCGGCTGCCGTCGCCTTGTCGAGAAACGTGGCTTCCCTCGGAGACACAGGTGGTCACCACAACCTTCCGACTTTCAGGTTGTACAGGTACGACCATATAATATCACTAAAACACTAGTAACACAATAAGCAGATAAGGGATTTTCCAGAATTATCCCGGTAAATGTGTCTAATAACTTCTGAATCGCTCCCACTGCCCTCGTCTTTTTTTTGTTTTTTTTCTAGTCCTTCACTCTCACTTTCCTCATCCACAAATCTTTCGTCCTCGCTGAAATTAATGGGGAAATTGTCGCATTCTCGGTCCGAATCGCTCTCGCTGCTGGTGGCCATGATTGTAAATATTCAGATGTGAGGAGCTCCACAACCCGTGACCTTACGCAAATCGTCTGCTACTTCCGGTGCAGGCAAGGCTTTTTTATTAGCGACCAAAAGTTGCGAACTTTATCGTTGATGTTCTCTACTAAATCCTTTCAGCAAAAATATGGCAATATCGCGAAATGATCAAGTATGACACATAGAACGGACCTGCTATCCCCGTTTAAATAAGAAAATCTCATTTCAGTAGGCCTTTAAATGTGAAATTTGATTGTGGTTTTTTTCACTCTCACTTTCCTCATCCACAAATCTTTCATTCTCGCTCAAATTAATGGGGAAATTGTCGCTTTCTCGGTCCGAATCGCTCTCGCTGCTGGTGGCCATGATTGTAAACAATGTTCAGATGTGAGGAGCTCCACAACCCGTGACGTCACGCGCACATTGTCTGCTACTTCCGGTACAGGCAATGCTTTTTTATTAGCGACCAAAAGTTGTGAACTTTATCGTCGATGTTCTCTACTAAATCTTTTCAGCAAAAATATGGCAATATGGCGAAATGATCAGGTATGACACATAGAATGGACCTGCTATCCCCATTTAAATAAGAAAATCTAATTTCAGTAGGCCTTTAAATGTGAAAGTTGATCGTGGATTTTTTCACTCTCACTTTCCTCATCCACAAATTTTTCATTCTCGCTCAAATTAATGGGGAAATTGTTGCTTTCTCGGTCCGAATCGCTCTCGCTGCTGGTGGCCATGATTGTAAACAATGTGAGTATTTGAGCAGCTCAACAACTCGTGACGTCACGCGCACATCGTCTGCTACTTCCGGTAAAGGCAAGGCTTTTTTTATTAGCGACCAAAAGTTGTGAACTTTATCGTCGATGTTCTCTACTAAATCTTTTCAGCAAAAATATGGCAATATCGCGAAATGATCAAGTATGACACATAGATTGGATCTGCTATCCCCGTTTGAATAAGATCTCATTTCAGTAGGCCTTTAAATGTGAAAGTTGATCGTGGATTTTTTCACTCTCACTTTCCTCATCCCCAAATCTTTCATCCATGCTCAAATTAATGGGGAAATTGTCGCTTTCTCGGTCCGTATCGCTCTCACTGCTGGTGGCCATGATTGTAAACAATGTGAGTATTTGAGCAGCTCCACAACCCGTGACGTCACGCGCACATCGTCTGCTACTTCCGGTACAGGCAAGGCTTTTTTATTAGCGACCAAAAGTTGCGAACTTTATCGTCGATGTTCTCTACTAAATCCTTTCAGCAAAAATATGGCAATATGGCGAAATGATCAAGTATGACACATAGAATGGACCTGCTATCCCCGTTTGAATAAGAACATCTCATTTCAGTAGGCCTTTAAATTTGAAAGTTGATCGTGGTTTTTTTCACTCTCTTTCCTCATCCACAAATCTTTCATCCTCGCTCAAATTAACGGGGAAATTGCCGCTTTCTCGGTCCGAATCGCTTTCGCTGCTGGTGGCCATGATTGTAAACAATGTTCAGATGTGAGGAGCTCCACAACCTGTGACGTCACGTGCACATCGTCTGCTACTTCCGGTAAAGGCAAGGCTTTTTTATTAGCGACCAAAAGTTGCGAACTTTATCGTCGATGTTCTCTACTAAATCCTTTCAGCAAAAATACGGCAATATGGCGAAATGATCAAGTATGACACATAGAATGGACCTGCTATCCCCGTTTAAATAACATCTCATTTCAGTAGGCCTTTAAATGTGAAATTTGACTGTGGTTTTTTTCACTCTCACTTTCCTCATCCACAAATCTTTCATCCTTGCTCAAATTAATGGGGAAATTGTCGCTTTCTCGGTCCGAATCGCTCTCGCTGCTGGTGGCCATGATTGTAAACAATGTGAGTATTTGAGGAGCTCCACAACCCGTGACGTCACGGGCACATCGTCTGCTACTTAGAATGGACCTGCTATCCCCGTTTAAATAAGAAAATCTAATTTCAGTAGGCCTTTAAATGTGAAAGTTGATTGTGGTTTTTTTTTTTCACGTTTCAGACGACACCACGGGTCCTGATTCGGAGCACTTTGATGACGTCATGGACTTCATCGAGGACACCATCGGCAGACTGCGGCGGTCGTCGGAGTCGCGTCAGAGAGGAGCGTCCAACAGCAGGGGTCCGAGAGGCGAGAGGAGACGAGGGCGGAGTCGAGGCAAGGGAGGACGAGGCAGAGCGAGGACGTCGGTCCAGAGTCGAGGCTGCCTGCTGAAGGAGGTCCACCTCAACGTGACGGACTTGGGTCTCGGCTACCAGACCAAAGAGGAGCTGATCTTCCGCTACTGCAGCGGGCCGTGTGCAGAGGCCGAGACCAACTACGACAAGATCCTCAACAACCTGAGTCACGGCAGGAAGCTGGACAAGGACACGCCCTCCCGCACGTGCTGCAGGCCCATCGCTTTTGACGACGACTTGTCCTTCCTGGACGACAACGTGGTGTATCACACGCTCAAGAAACACTCGGCCAAGAAGTGCGGCTGTGTTTGACGCCGCGCATTTTTTCGCGGGGAAAGCTGGAGCCTATCCCAGCTAACACGCTGGATCCACACTAAATATGGTTACATTTCCTGCCTTCCTGAAAAAAAAAAACACACAAAAAAGTTTCTTTTTGTGGGGAAAAACTCCAGGAATATTCCTTCCTTTCTTTCTTGGGGTCCTGCAGAACCAGACCAGGATTCAGCAAAGACCTTTTCGGCATCTAAACATGTATAAATACATAAAAATATAAATATATATATATAAATATATATCAACGCTTGTGTGTAAGAGGTATATTTATTAAGTTAACTTATTGTTATTTATTTCTACTTGTTTTTTTTTTCTTATTTATTGAAAAGTTTGTCCTGGATGGTGCCAAAGAGAAAGAAAAGAGACTCCGGACCAAAAGAAGCGATCTCGTTTGCCTGGTTTTGAGTCATGTGACCTGGCGGGAACATCTGGGACTTGTCGATTGGTTACACGTTTACAAGGAGGCGTAAAGAGGAACAGAAACAGTGGAGGATCGGTCAGTCCATGTTTTGGTCATTTCACTTTCTTTTCATCAATGGAAATTGGAAAAGAAAACCAAATCATTTAAAAAGGAACATTGAAAAGCAAAAGTGTGTCGTGGTTGGTGGTCCGATTCTGAAACGCAAATCAAAAAACAAGGATAGTGGCGTTTTTCCATTTTCCATATGGAAAAATTAATCAAAAAATCATTTTTAAGTCATTTAAAATTAAATTAATTAATTCATTTAAAATTATGAAATGAATAATTTTAAATGATTAAAATTATTTAATCGTTTAAAATAAATGATTAACATTTTTATTCATTATTTAATCATTAATTAAATAATTAATTAAACATTAATTTGTTTAATTAATTATTAAACAAATAATCAAAAAATTGTTTGATTATTAAACACACTTTTTGTTTGAAAACAAACAAAAAAAGGGTTGATTTTCATTCAAATTGATTTTGTGCTGTTTTCCTTTGCGCGTAACATGTTTTTAGCATAACGCTGACACCTTTGTTCAGCAGGAGTCCTATTGTCATTTTGAAAAACTGCCGATAAATAGTTGTCCAACTTTGTGTTCATGTGGAAAAAATAATAATCCATGAAAAGAAAACTACAAAAAAACGAATTTTATGGCAATATTTGAATGAAAATCAACCCTTTTTTTTGTTAGTTTTCAAATCTGCCATACATGGTAAAAATCGAAAAATGACCCTAACTGTGTTTTTTTATTTGGGACACGGACCGAAGAGCAATAACTACATCTATATAGCGGTTGTGATTTTTCATTTCATATAAAAGAAAACATTTCAATCCCCATCCATCCATTTCTACCGCTTATTCCCTAGTAAACAGAAAGGAAAAACAGACAAAAACGGATTCAACCAAAAAAAGAAGAGTCTTGGGTTGGCTTTTGGGCCGTTTTTCCATTTTTATTATACACGGCAGTTTTGAAAACAAAAAAAAAGGGTTGATTTTTATTTAAATTCATTTTGTGTTGTTTTCCTTCGCGCTTAGCATGTTTTTAGCATAACGCTAACAATAGAACAGGAGTCCTATTGTCAGTTTTGAAAAAGTGTCTATAAATAATTGTCCAACTTTGTGTTTATCTGGGAAAAAAATAATAATCCATAAAAAGAAAACTGCCAAAAAACCATTTTTTTTGGTAATATTTGAATAAAAATCAACCCTTTTTTTGTTTGTTTTCAAATCTGCCAAACAGGTAAATATCGAAAAACGGCCCTAACCTTGTTTTCTCGATTTGGGACACGGACCGGAGAGCAATAAACTACATTGTGATTTTCATTTTATATAAAAGAAAAATTTAAATCCCCAGTAAACAGAAACGGAAAACAGACCAAAACGGATTCAACCAAAAGAAGAAGAGTCTTGGGTTGGATTTTGGGTCCATGTACCATCCGTTCATTCTAGTTCCAATTCTGAAAAGCGAATCAAAAAACAAGGATTGGGCCGTTTTTCCATTTTTATTATGTATGGCAGTTTTGAAAACAAACAAAAAAGGGTTGATTTTCATTCAAATTCATTTTGTGTTGTTTTCCTTCGTGCTTAGCATGTTTTTAGTATAACGCTAACAATAGAACAGAAGTCCTATTGTCAGTTTTGAAAAAGTGTCTATAAATAATTGTCCAACTTTGTGTTTATCTGGGAAAAAAATAATCCATAAAAAGAAAACTGCAAAAAAACAATTTTTGGGGGTAATATTTGAATAAAAATCAACCCTTTTTTTGTTTGTTTTCAAATCTGTCAAACAGGTAAAAATCGAAAAACGGCCCTAACTTTGTTTTTTCTATTTGGGACACGGAACGGAGAGCAATAACTACATTGTGATTTTCATTTTATATAAAAGAAAAATTTAAATCCCCAGTAAACAGAAACGGAAAACAGACCAAAACGGATTCAACTAAAAGAAGAAGAGTCTTGGGTTGGCTTTTGGGTCCATGTACCATCCGTTCATTCGAGTTCCAATTCTGAAACGCGAATCAAAAAACAAGGATTGGGCCGTTTTTCCATTTTTATCACGTGGCAGTTTTGAAAACCAACAAAAAAGGTTATTTTCGTTCAAATATAGCAATAACATTTGATTTTGTGCTGTTTTCCTTCGCGCTTAGCATGTTTTAGCATAACGCTAACAACTTTGTTCAGCAGGAGTCCTATTGTCGTTTTGAAAAACTGCGGATATATAGTTGTCCAACTTTGTGTTCATCTGGAAAAAATAATAATCCATAAAAAGAAAACAACAAAAAAATGACAAACTGAAGCGGAAGCAGTATGTTAGCTTTTCCTTTGCTTTTAGCCTGTTTCAGCATAACGCTAACACCTTTGTTCAACAGGAGTCTTATTGCCGTTTTAAAGAAGTGTCAATAAATAGTTGTCCAACTTTGTTTTTATAAAAATCCATAAAAAGAAAACCGCAAATAATCCAATTTTATGGCAATACTTGAATGAAAATCAACCCTTTTTTGTTTGTTTTCAAATCTGCCATACATGGTAAAAATCGAAAAAACAGCCCTAACTTTTTTTTTGATTTGCGTTTCAGAATTGGAAATAGAATGAACAAAAACAAAGATAGGGCCAATTTTTTTTATTTTTACCATATATGGCAGATTTGAAAACACACAAAAAAGGATTGATTTTCATTCAATATTTTCCCTAAAATTTGATTTTTTTGCGGTTTTCTTTTTATGGATTTGTATAAACACAAACTTGGACAACTATTTATTGACACTTTTTTAAAACGACAATAGGACTCCTGCTGAACAAAGGTGTTAGCGTTATGCTAAAACATGCTAAGCGCAAAAGAAAAGCTCAAATACTGCTTCCGGTTTCAATTCGTCATCACACAGATAAACATGCATTTTGGGATTTTGGATTAACCTGAATTGGAGTTTTGTGTCTATATGGAAAAAGAAAAATTCATAAAAGGAAAACAGCACAAAATCCAATTTTATAGCAGGATTTGAATGAAAATCTACCCTATTTGTTTTAAAATCTGCCATATATATATATATATATATATATATATATATATATATATATATATATATAAATATAAAAAAGGCCCTAATCATGTTTTTTGATTAGCGTTTAAGAATACAAAATAGAATGAATGGCAGGTAAACAGACCTTGTTCTTTTGGTTTCATCCGTTTTGGTCTGTTTTTCCCTTTCTATTTACTAGGGATTTAAATTATTGTTTTACATGAAATGAAAATGAAACCGTTATATAGATGTAGGTCCGTGTACCTCCCCGTTCATTCCATTTTGAATTCTCAAATGCAAATCAAAAAACTTTTTTTTTGGAGGGGCCATTTTTTCTATTTTCATTTCTTAAACAAAAGTTGAAAAACTATTTAAAGACACTTTTATAAAACCACAACTGCTCAACAAAGATCTTACCGTCATGCTAAAAACATGCCAAGGAAAAGCTAAAATACTGCTTCCGGTTCAATTTGTCATCACATGGATGAACATTTTTGGTTTTTTTTGTGTTTATCTAAAAAAAAATAAAACCCTTAAAAGGAAAACAGCACAAAATCCAATTTCATGGCAATATTTGAATGAAAACCAACCTTTTCTTGTTCTGTTTGCATAGCTCGGTTGGTAGAGAGGCCGTGCCAGCAACTTGAGGGTTGCAGGTTCGATTCCCGCTTCAGCCATCCTAGTCACTGCCGTTGTGTCCTTGGGCAAGAAACTTTACCCACCTTCTCCCAGTGCCACCCAAACTGGTTTAAATGTAACTTAGATATTGGGTTTCACTATGTAAAGCTATGTATGGATCGGTTCGCAGCCGAGTGTGAAGCGACCGGAATGAGAATCAGCACCTCCAAGTCAGAGTCCATGGTTCTCGCCCGGAAAAGGGTGGAATGCCATCTCCGGGTTGGGGAGGAGACCCTGCCCCAAGTGGAGGAGTTCAAGTACCTAGGAGTCTTGTTCACGAGTGGGGGAAGAGTGGATCGTGAGATCGACAGGCGGATCGGTGCGGCGTCTTCAGTAATGCGGACGTTGTACCGATCCGTTGTGGTGAAGAAGGAGCTGAGCCGGAAGGCAAAGCTCTCAATTTACCGGTCGATCTACGTTCCCATCCTCACCTATGGTCATGAGCTTTGGGTCATGACCGAAAGGATAAGATCACGGGTACAAGCGGCTGAAATGAGTTTCCTCTCCCTTAGAGATAGGGTGAGAAGCTCTGCCATCCGGGAGGAACTCAAAGTAAAGCCGCTGCTCCTTCACATCGAGAGGAGCCAGATGAGGTGGTTCGGGCATCTGGTCAGGATGCCACCCGAACGCCTCCCTAGGGAGGTGTTTAGGGCATGTCCAACCGGTAGGAGGCCACGGGGAAGACCCAGGACACGTTGGGAAGACTATGTCTCCCGGCTAGCCTGGGAACGCCTCGGGATCCCCCGGGAAGAGCTAGACGAAGTGGCTGGGGAGAGGGAAGTCTGGGTTTCCCTGCTTAGGCTGTTGCCCCCGCGACCCGACCTCGGATAAGCGGAAGAAGATGGATGGATGGATGGATGGATATGTAAAGCGCTTTGAGTCACTAGAGAAAAGTGCTATATAAAATATAATTCACTAACTCACTTTTCAAATCTGCCATATACGGTAAAAACCGAAAAACGGCCCTGATTTTATTTTCTCTGGGTTTGCGTTTCGGAATTGGAAATAGAATGAAAGGAAGGCAAACGGACCCTTTTCAAAGGAACAATTTGTTTTTCAATTTATTCAACAGAAATTCGAATAAACCAATAGGTCTTTTTTTTTGTTTTTTAACTCAAGGTGAACCCCGCCTTCCGCCCGAATGCAGCTGAGATAGGCTCCAGCACCCCCCCCCCCCCCGCCACCCTGAACGGGAAAAGCGGTAGAAAATGGATGGATGGACAGAATTCCCATTTATGAAAAGAAAATGAAATGACCAAAGCATACATTGACCTGGATCCCTCCTGGCAATTAGCAACCTGAAACCAATTTTTTTTTAATTATTCTTTTTACCTTCTATCCAGCCTCTGACAGACACGTAATGAAAAGGACATAACACCCCCGCCCCCAACCCACTTTCTTTTCTCAACACGAGTCTTAAGCAAACAACCCCGCTGGCAAAAAAATGCAGTTTAGTGAGACTTTGGCTACTGTATGGCGGCTGTCATCGTGCCAGTGACGCTCCAACAAGAGCATTAAAAAAAAACGTTTAGGAGGAGACATGTTGCATTTGAACACGCAAAAACTTGTTGAAGGAGCAGACATCACGGATTAAAAGCATCTAGAGGCGACAAGAACGAAGGGTCTTGACGTTAACACGGATTAGGGACCAAGGTATCTGTGCACCAGGCAGCTTTACGACATCTAATCCCCCCCCAGCACACATGAATATATATTTAAATCCACGACGATTTAGGCCATCGATTTTGAACTGGTTTCTTCCAAGGTTTTTGTCCCAGATGACAACCATGCTTCTTTAGACAAAACGGTATCAGTCTTGTACAACATCTGGCAACACGTTTCTAGTGTTGCCAGATAAGGACGACCCTGCAAAAGGAAACATCTCCCGTGTCTGAAGTGCGAGATCCAATGGCTTATTTTCTTGGCATGTCTGTGGGCACCCAAAAAAAAAAAAAAAAAAATTGTCATTGTTTTGTGTTCCAACAACCAAAGCTATGGGGGCAAACTTTATTTTTGTACAATATTCATCATGTTTTTGTTTTTATAACACTTTTTACAGAAATAATAAAAAAAACAACTTGTTTCTATGAAATGGAGTGGTGGCGTAGTCTGCTTGGTGGCCCCGGCGAGACACATGGTGCTCGTTTGCCTCGTGGTGTGTTTACATAAACTAAATGTATAAAATTGAGGATGAACGTCGGGGCGGGGGGAGGGGTGGAGGTGGGGGGGGGGCTGCATTCTTCAACGCCAGCCCCTCGGTCGTACAGTAAACAAACACAAGACTGTTTCCATGGCGTAGAAACTACAAAGGACATTATACATTTTTACATACGTGTTCCATGCACGGTATTTTTATTCTTCTCCACGGACAATACTTGGAGGTACTTTAGAGTAGTCAGTGTACAGATTGTATAGCAGTAAAGATTTCGTATCCACCAAAAAGGAGTCAACACAGCATTTTCTTGCTAAAAATGTGTTTTGCCTACAAACCCCGTTTCCATATGAGTTGGGAAATTGTGTTAGATGTAAATATAAACGGAATAGATTGATTTGCAGATAATTTTCAACCCATATTCAGTTGAATGCACTACAAAGACAAGATATTTGATGTTCAAACTCATAAACTTGATTTTTTTTTGCAAATAATAATTAACTTAGAATTTCATGGCTGCAACACGTGCCAAAGTAGTTGGGAAAGGGCATGTTCACCACTGTGTTACATCACCTTTTTTTCTAACAACACTCAATAAACATTTGGGAACTGAGGAAACTAATTGTTGAAGCTTTGACAGTGGAATTCTTTCCCATTCTTGTTTGATGTAGAGCTTCAGTCGTTCAACAGTCCGGGGTCTCGGCTGTCGTATTTTACGCTTCATAATGCGCCACACATTTTCGATGGGAGACAGGTCTGGACTGCAGGCGGGTCAGGAAAGTGCCCGCACTCTTTTTTTACGAAGCCACGCTGTTGTAACACGTGCTGAATGTGGCTTGGCATTGTCTTGCTGAAATAAGCAGGGGCGTCCATGAAAAAGACGGCACTTAGATGGCAGCATACGTTGTTCCAAAACCTGTATGTACCTTTCAGCATTAATGGTGCCTTCACAGATGTGTAAGTTACCCATGCCTTGGGCATTAATGCACCCCCATACCATCACAGATGCTGGCTTTTCAACTTTGCTCCGATAAGAGTCTGGATCCCCTTCCCCTTGACATGATGTCGAATATTTCCAAAAACAATTTGAAATGTTGATTCGTCAGACCACAGAACACTTTTACACTTTGCATCAGTCCATCTTAGATGATCTCGGGCCCAGAGAAGCGGGCGGCGTTTCTGGATGTTGTTGATAAATGGCTTTCGCTTTGCATAGTAGAGCTTTAACTTGCACTTACAGATGTAGCGACCAACTGTATTTAGTGACAGTGGTTTTCTGAAGTGTTCCTGAGCCCATGTGGTGATATCCTTTAGAGATTGATGTCGGTTTTTGATACAGTGTCGTCCAAGAGATCGAAGGTCACCCTCATTCAATGTTGGTTCCCGGCCATGCCGCTTACGTGGAGTGATTTCTCCAGATTCTCTGAACCTTTTGATGATATTATGGACCGTAGATGTAGAAATCCCTAAATTTCTTGCAATTGCACTTTGAGAAACGTTGTTCTTAAACTGTTTGACTATTTGCTCACGCAGTTGTGGACAAAGGGTGTACCTCGCCCCATCCTTTCTTGTGAAAGACTGAGCATTCTTTGGGAAGCTGTTTTTATACCCAATCATGGCACCCACCTGTTCCCAATTAGCCTGCACACCTGTGGGATGTTCCAAATAAGTGTTTGATGAGCATTCCTCAACTTTATCAGTATTTATTGCCACTTTTCCCAACTTCTTTGTCACGTGTTGCTGGCATCAAATTCTACAGTTAATAGTTATTTGCAAAAACAAAAATGTTTATGAGTTTGAACATCAAATATGTTGTCTTTGTAGCATATTCAACTGAATATGGGTTGAAAAGGATCTGCAAATCACTGTATTCCGTTTATATTTACATCTAACACAATTTCCCAACTCATATGGAAACGGGGTTTGTAAATGGCGGTAATAGTTTCATTGTCTGGAGCTGCACAAGTGCTGCTGGCACTGGGGAGCCGAGGTTCACTGGAGATAAAAAGTGACATTCTAAGGCAAAAACTAGGCCTATATCCTGTATTTTCTGGACCATAGGACGCACCGGATTATAAGGCGCACTGCCGATGAGCGTGTCAAGTCAGGTCAATTTCATACAAAAGGCATAAAGCGCATTAAAGGAGTCATATTATGATTTTTTTCTAAATGTAAAGACTTCCTTGTGGTCTACATAAAATGTAATGGTGGTTCTTTGGTCAAAATGTTGCATAGATGATGTTTTACAAATCATCTTCAAGTCGCTTTATGACAGTCGCTTCAGGATGCGCTGTTTTGTGGGCGGTCTTATTTACGTGGCTCACCTTCGACAGCGTCTTCTCCCCGTCACCTTTGTCGTAGCGGTGTAGCGTGCAAGGACGCGAGTGGAAAAAGTGTCAAAAGACGGAGCTAACTGTTTTAATGACATTCAAACTTTACTTCAATCAATAACGGAGCGGCATCTCCTCATTTGTGCAGTAACAAAGCCGGAAATGTGTCCCGTGCAAAACCGGGACACTCTGACTACGGTAGGCGTAATAGGCCGACAATCCATCAAGCGCACCGGCTTCAAAGTTGTACTAAAACTATTTGACGGATTTTTTAGCGCCGTGTGTAATGTTCTTTATTTTCTATTAAACATTTGAAGTTTTGGTGTTGTTTACTGGCGTCATATTGCAGTGTGCACATATCTCTTATGTGTGACTGCCATCTACTGGTCACACTTTTAATTACACCATGCACCAAATAAAATTGCTTCGAGGTCGGTAAGCACAACCGGAATTATTCCGTACATTAGGCGCCCCGTGTTATAAGGCGCACTGTCGAGTTTTGAGAAAATGAAAGGATTTTAAGTGCGCCTTATAGTCGGAAAAATACGGTAAGTAGCCCAAACCCACGGTTAAGATGATCAAGGGTCTTGTTGAGGAAAGCGATGGAGTGGCCAAGTATGTCTCCTAACAACAGTGCTAACTTTACATACTTTAAAGTGTGCTATTTAGACAGTAATACAAGTCTGTTGTCTCACTTTCAATGGATATATATATATATATATATATATATATATATATATATATATATATATATACACACACACAAAATGGTATTCAGGCTGTACAGTGACTACTCTTAAAAGGACCCTCCAATACTGACAACACTTACAGTCTCCCGGCTGGCCTGGGAACGCCTCTGGATCCCCCGGAAAGAGCTAGACGAAGTGGCTGGGGAGAGTGATGTCTGGTCTTCCCTGCTTTGGCTGCCGCCCCCGCGACCCGACCTCGGATAAGCGGAAGAAGATGGATGGATGGACGGATGGACTTACAGTCAGAGCCAAGAATATTGGCACCCCTGTTACAAATATGTGCCACACTGTGAACCAACACCAAACAAGAATGACAAACACATTTCGGGAGAACATCCACACCGTAACATTAACCCAACAGAACCATTATCCAGAACCCCTTGCAGCACGCTACAATATATACCCCCCGCCCCCACCGAACCTCAACCTCCCCATGCTCTCTCAGGGAGAGCATGTCCCAAATTCCAAGCTGCTGTTTTGAGGCATGTTAAAAAAAATATTGCACTTTGTGACTTCAATAATAAATATGGAAGTACCATGTTGGCATTTTTTTTTCCATAACTTGAGTTGATTTATTTTTGGAAAACCTTGTTATATTGTTTAATGCATCCAGCGAGGCATCACAACAAAATTGGGCACAATAATGTGTTAATTCCACGACTGTATATATCGGTAACGGTTGATATCGGTATCGGTAATTAGGATTTGGACAATATCGGATATCGGTAAAAAAGCCATTATCGTACAGCTCTACTGACAACACTTACTTACAGTCATGGCCAAAAGTATTGGCACCCCTGCATTTCTAGTCGGATAATGCACCACTTCTCCCAGGACATTTTTGAAATTACAAATGCTTTGGTATTCACATGTTTGTTTTTTTTGTTTGTATTTGAACAACAGAACATAACCACCCAAAAAGCCAAATCTGATATTATTCTACACATAGCTCCCAAAATTATTGGTACCTTTTCAAAAATGTAAGAAATTGTTGTATTCTAAGCATGTGATGCTCCTTTAATTTGTAGCAAGTAACATGTGCTGACAATATAGAAATCACACTCTCAGCCCTGTGATGAGGTGGCGACTTGTCCAGGGTGTACCCCGCCTTCCGCCCGAATTCAGCTGAGATAGGCTTCAGCGACCCCCCGCCACCCCGAACGGGACAAGCGGTAGAAAAATGGATGGATGTATAGACTCTCAGCCAGTTGAAATGGACAAAAGTTGACTTTACTTTTTTTGTGTGTTGTTCCAATGCAAACAAAAGAAATAAACACGTGAATACCAAAGCATTTGTCATTTCAACAATTTCCTGGGAGAAGTGGTGCATTATTCGACAGAAAGGCAAGGGTGCCAATATTTTTGGCCATGACTGTAAAGTTAAAGTGAAAAGTGCCAATATTTGTCACATACACACTAGTCATAGTTATGGACTTAAAAGTAAGGTCTACAGGTAAAAGTTTCCCCAAAAATAGACAGAGTAGTGCGTTTAGGCTTGTTTTCTAACATGTTTAAGCACATTTACCTCCTAAATGTGGGCGGGCTTGCATCAGCCTGCTGACGTCACCTACAGAAAACTAGAAGGCAATTTCTTATTAGGTAGTATGTCTTTTGGCAGCATCTTCACCACAAATCACAATATTTTGGAGTAGAATTTGAAGGAATGATTAAACATGTCGGCCAGATGCATCGTGGCAGCTTGTAGCAATATAACAAAAGAAGGGGTCACCTTGCATACTTTTCCAAATGATGGCAATACGAAGAAAGTATGGACCTCTGCAATCAAATGGGAAGGACCAAGCAAGACGATTGGTAGGTCGTGAGTTCAAACCCCGGCCGAGTCATACCAAAGACTATAAAAATGGGACCCTTGACCTCCCTGCTAGGCATTCGGCATCAAGGGTTGGAATTGGGGGTTAAATCACCAAAGATGATTCCCGGGCGCGGCCACCGCTGCTGCTCACTGCTCCCCTCACCTCCCAGGGGGTTGATCAAGGGTGAAGGGTCAAAGGCAGAGATACATTTGCCACACCTAGTGTGTGTGTGACAATCATTGGTACTTTAACATGTTTAATTTGCAGCCATCATTTTTAATAAATCTCACTCCAAAGGAGAAGAGTTTTGTACGGAAGAAAATGTAAAGGACTTCAGCCAATTGTGATCCCGAAAATTTAGGAGCACTCTCAGGAGAAGAAAGACCGAGTCAGAAACTACAGGGAAAAGGAGAAAGAAGAGCCGGTGCTCACAAACGAGGGGGGAGAGAAAAGGTAAGCTGCAAGCATTCAATTATGCGTCCTCTTCTACTGATGTTTCCCTTAAAATGCTTGAGGAAATGCTAAAAAGAGAGTGACTAATCCCAGGCTATGGTGTATATCAGGGGTCTCAAACACGCGGCCCGAGAGACGTTATTTAATTGAATGCCGATGTATACCCTCGATTTTTCCAGGAGATTCCCGATTTTCAGTGCCACTCCAGGGGTAACCATTCCCCTTTAGTTAACCTAAACAACACTATTAAGGGGCTACCGTGGAGGCACTCCTTTTAGCGCCCTCTACAGTCTGTACTAACAGCATGCCAGCACGGCCATATGATGTATTTGGCTCTTGTAGACACAGTAAGCAACTGCAGGACATAGTTGATCAACAGCCACACAGGTCAGACTGAGGGTGGCCGTACAAACAACTTTAACACTGTTACAAATATGCGCCACACTGTGAACCCACACCAAACAAGATTGACTAACACATTTGGGGAGAATATCCGTACCGTAACACAACATAAATACAACAGAACAAATACCCACAATCCCATGCAGCCCTAACTCTTCCGGGACGCTACAATATACACCCCCACCCCGCCCCCTATTGTAGCCTGGAAGAGTTAGGGCTGCATTGGATTCTGGGTATTTGTTCTGTTGTGTTACGGTGCAGATGTTCTCCCAAAATGCGTTTGTCAATCTTGTTGTCCCTCTGACTGAGGGTGGCTGTTGACCAAGTATGCCTTGCAGTCACTTCCACGGGTCTGCATACAATATGTGACTGCTTGTATGGTGGAAAAGCGGACGAGACGGCAGGTTGTAGAAGACGCTAAAGTCAGCGCCATCACGGCACGTCCTTAATATTGTTGTCCGGGTGAAAACCGGGAGAATGATTGCCCCGGGAGATTGTCGGGAGGGGCACTGATATTCGGGTGTTTCCCGGAAAGATCGCGATAGTTGGCAAGTATGTTGCTAGGGCGGAAAAGCCATTCAAAGAAGGTGAATTCAATAAAATGTGCATGTTAGATTTTTTTAAGAAATCTTTTCTTGCGGCCCAGCCTTACCCAGTTTCTGCATCCAGTGGCCCCCCAGGTAAATTGAGTTTGAGACCCCTGGTGTAGACACATAGAATCATCATACAGGTGTGATTATATGCATCAAGTGTTCATTCAAGGCTGAGGCAAAATATGGAGGTATATATCTTGTATCGTGACATGGCCTACAAATATCGAGAAATTTAAAAAAGTCCATATCGCCCAGCCCTAATTCCAAGTACAGCTAGATCTACCCTTTACTCAAAAAATAATTGATATGATGGGAAATGACTGCCAGGTTTATTTTCAGGAGGAAAAAAAATACATACAGGGAACTTGGTGGTGCAATTTTTCTTTAAGTATACCAGGTTTCTTTTCTCCAGTACTGTGACTAGAGAAAGTAGAAGTTCTCCTGTACTTCAATGGCATACCATCATCTACATCAGTGGTTCTCAAATGGGGGTATGCGTACCCCTGGGGGTACTTTAAGGTATGCCAAGGGGTACGTGAGATTTTTTTTTAAATAT
The DNA here is from genome assembly GCF_033978795.1 of Nerophis ophidion. NCBI lineage: Eukaryota > Metazoa > Chordata > Actinopteri > Syngnathiformes > Syngnathidae > Nerophis > Nerophis ophidion. The sequence continues at coordinate 2,940,381 of NC_084627.1, forward strand.
TGTAAAAATAGAAACAATTCAAAATCCTTATCAATATATTTATTAAATAATATTTCAACAAAATATGAATGTAAGTTCATAAACTGTGAAAAGAAATGCAACAATGCAATATTCATTTTTGTGGACATGTTCCGTTAATTTTGATGTTAAAGATTTCTTTTTTTGTGAAGAAATGTTGATAATTAAGTTCAAGAACCCAGATGGATCTCTATTACAATCCTCAAAGAGGACACTTTAAGTCGATGATTACTTCTATGAGTGGAAATCTTTATGCATGATTAAATCACTTTTTTATTTTTCAACAAGTTTTTAGTTATTTTTATATCTTTTTTTCCAAATAGTTCAAGAAAGACCACTACAAATGATCAATATTTTGCACTGTTATACAAATTAATGAATCAGAAACTGATGACATAGTTCTGTATTTTACTTCTTTATCTCTTTTTTTCAACCAAAAATGCTTTGCTCTGATTAGTAGGTACTTGAATTAAAAAATGTTCACAGGGGGTACATCACTGAAAAAAGGTTGAGAACCACTGATCTACGACAACACATTGATGCTTTCCCTCCTTCTTTGTCACACCAAGTCTGTCTTGTTTTCACTCTAAAATACATTCCGTCCGTAGTTTATATTGTCTGGATGACATTCTTGGATGACTCGCTCTGCACTTCCAACCAGCGTGACTCATCCAGTGGACTCCAGCTGGATGAGACCATATCTAGTGTGTGTTGTGTTGTCATTTGAGGGTCTATTTTTATTCTTAAAAAAAAGGGGCCCTTGATGAGCACGCTTTCCAGGAAGACGGTTTGCATTACGTACGCCAACTCAAATATTTATCGACAGTGAGCGTGGTCCCTCGTAGATGTACTTGACATTTGCACGTATATGCAGCCATATAGTGGAACACAGTGTTTTAATAGCACTTGGGGAAAAAAATGGGCTTGTAAATGATTTACTAGAACTGGATGTGCTTTTCCTTGTTGTAATATGAATTTCTTCGTATGGTCAATGTAAGTTACTGTGTTGGACTAAAAAAGGCTTATTAACTCATTGCAGATTTAAGGCGGTGTTGGAGACGTAGAAAAACTACCTTTCTGTCTTCAAGTATCGGGAATCAAAGCAGCAATTTTACTCGACAGAAGGAAACTGGGATGTGAGTCATGATGGAGAAGACAAAAAATGAGCATAAATTGCAGTATACTGCACTTAAAAAGACTAAGCACGCCTTAAAAAAATATGACCAGCGCGACCTGGTAGTAAATGATGGAGCCAGACAGTACCTCTGTTCTGGGCTTCTATAAGCAGCCTCCAGTCCACTTTGAGTTCTAGAGAGATCCTCAGATCTTACGCTTCTTCCACTCAGGTTCCTTTTCAGCCTCCTCGTCCTCCTCGGAATCTTCCGCAAACAAAGGAGTGGGTTGTGTCCTGCAGGGACGACACAATGCCAAGTCAGCGTTTCACATCACCAATGAGATGAAGATAAATAAATATGCAAAGAAATGTTCGAAAAGGCCACTCAAATTTTTAATGATATCCACCCATCCATCCATTTTGTTGCACTTATCCGAGGTCGGGTCGCGGGGGCAGCAGCCTAAGCGGAGAAGCCCAGACTTCCCCCTCCCCGGCCACTTCGTCCAGCTCCTCCCAAGGAATCCCGAGGCATTCCCAGGCCAGCCGGGACACATAGTCTTCACAACGTGTCCTGGGTCTTCCCTGTGGCCTCCTGCTGGTCGGACATGCTCCGAACACCTCCTTAGGGAGGCGTTCGGGTAAATATAGCAGTGCCATGTTGGCATTTTTTTCCATAACTTGAGTTGATTTATTTTTGGAAATAAATAAATGCATATATATCTATTTTTTTCCATAACTTTGAGTTGATTTATTTTTGGAAAACCATGTTAGATTGTTTAATGCAGGAGTGCCCATACTTTTTCTGCAGGCGAGCTACTTTTCAATTGACCAACTCGAGGGGATTTACCTCATTTATATATATCATTTATATTTATTTATTTATGAAAGAGACATTTTTGTAAACAAGTTAAATGTGTTTAATGATAATAGAAGCATGTGTAACACATATAGATGTCTTTCTTTCACAAAGACAAGAATATAAGTTGGTGTATTACCTGATTCTGATGACTTGCATTGATTGGAATCAGACAGTAATGATGATAACGCCCACATTTTCAAATGGAGGAGAAAAAAAGTGGTCCTTTCTGTACAATACCACATGAAAGTGGTTGGTTTTTGGCATCTAAGTCATCCAGCTTCCATACACTTTACAAGAAAAACATTGGCGGCAAATTCCGTAGCTTGCTTGATTGACATTCACGGCACCCGAGGGTCTTGTGAGATGACGCTGGCTGCTGCCAGTTCATTATTATGAAAAAATGACAGAGAGGAAGGCGAGAAACACTTTTTATTTCAACAGACTTTCGCGACGTCCCTTCCGTCAAAACTCTAAAGGCCGACTGCACATTTCCTATCTACACAATAAAAGCCCAGCTTCATGCTGCCTGCGCTAACAAAATAAGAGTCTCGGAAAGCTGGCGTGCACAAGTGATGTGCACGCCAGCTTTCTGAGGGATCGCTTATGCGCGCCAGTTTTCCGAGACTCTGTATATAGTTAGTGCAGGCAGCATGAAGCAGGGCTTTTATTGTGAAGATAGGAAATGTGCAGTCGGCCTTTAGAGTTTTGACGGAAGGTACGGCGCGAGAGTCTGTTGAAATAAAAAGTGTTTCTCGCCTTCCTCTCGGTCATATTTTAATAATAATGATCTTGCAGCAGCTAGCGTCATCTCACAAGACCCTCCGGTACCGTGAATGTCATTTAAGTGACGTCATGGTGAAGATTGATGATCACTAATTTTTAGGTCTATTTCTTTTAAAAGCCTGGCTCGAGATCGACTGACACACCCCCCGCGGTCGACTGGTAGCTCGCGATCGACGTAATGGGCACCCCTGGTTTAATGCATCCATTATTATTATGCCTATAATGTGTTCATTCCATGACTGTATAAATCGGTATCGGTCATTAAGAGTTGGACAATATCGGAAGATCGAATATCGGCAAAAAAGCTATTATCGGACATCTCTAGTTTTTATTGTCATTATTGTTTGTGTGCGTGCGTACGCATGTGTGTGTGTAGATGTTTTTGTTTTGTCTCTCCTTTTTAAATTGGTGCAAGGCACTTTGTGTTGCAACTTGCCTGTGCATGAAAAGTGCTATACAGTATAAAGTTTTAAATGATTAAAAAAAGTAAGAATTGTTGTTTGAAATATTTATTTTAAGAAAAAAAATCCTTAAAAGGCCTACTGAAATGAGATTTTCTTATTTAAACGGGGATAGCAGGACCATTTGTGATGTTGCCATATTTTTACTGAAAGGATTTAGTAGAGAACATCGACGATAAAGTTCGTAACTTTTGGTCGCTAATAAAAAAGCCTTGCTTTTACCGGAAGTAGCAGAAGAAGACGTCACAAGGGTGAGGGCTCCTCACATCCTCACATTGTTTATAATAGGAGCCTCCAGCAGCAAGAGCTATTCGGACCGAGAAAACGACAATTTCCCCATTAATTTGAGCGAGGATGAAAGATTTGTGGCTGAGGATATTGATAGCGAAGGACTAGAAAAAAATAAATAAATAAAGTAAAACATTTTTTTTTTAAAAAGGGAGCGATTGAGATGTTTTTAGACACATTTACTAGGATAATTCTGGGAAATCCCTTATCTTTCTATTGTGTTGCTGGTGTTTTAGTGAGTTAAATAGTACCTGATAGTCGGAGGGGTGTGTCCACAGGTGTGTTGACGTCAGTGTCTGAGGAAAGTCCCGGCAGCTGCATGGACGGCGCGAGCTCCGCAGATCTCCGGTAAGAGGCGACTTTTTACCACAATTTTCTCACCGAAACCTGCCGGTTGACAAGTGGTCGGGAACCATGTTCGCTTGACCGCTCTGATCCATAGTAAAGCTTCACCTCTGGGAATTTTAAACAAGGTGTGTGTTTGTGTGGCTAAAGGCTAAAGCTTCCCATCTCCATCTTTCTACTTTGACTTCTCCATTATTCATTGAACAAATTGAAAAAGATTCAGCAACACAGATGTCCAGAATACTGTGTAATTATGCGATGAAAAGAGACGACTTTTAGCCGAGACGTCACGCGCACATGTCATCGTTCCGCGACGTTTTCAACACGACACTTCGCGGGAAGATTAAAATTGCAATTTAGTAAACTAAAAAGGCCGTATTGGCATGTGTTGCAATGTTAATATTTCATCATTGATATATAAACTATCAGACTGCCTGGTCGCTAGTAGTGGGTTTCAGTAGGCTTTTAAAAGTAGGTGCATCAATAGAAAATATGCGGGAGAAACACAATAAGAATTGTATAATAACTAAACATCTCATTCAAAAGGACAATTTGTTAGAAAATAGAGCAGCTGCAGTCTACTTTTAAACATTACAGTGTTTTTGAGGGTCTTGATGCAATATTCATAATTCATGCTCGTGGCTTCCAGGCTCTTTTACGAACATCACCTGCTCAGGAGTGCAAACATGCGGACGTGCAACCTCGCAGCTTTGCTCCACGCCAGCATGCGATAGCCATCTAAAGCTGTCCGTTACGGCTCGCTCTGCTCTTTGAACGCGGCGGACCTGCAGAACTGGTGCGCCTCTTTAAACATTTACACGTAACACAGGTGTTGAAGGAAACCTGACGCTTGGCTTGGACGCGTACCTCACGTGAGGGCGGGAAAGGGATTGTCTTACTTCTTGTAAGCCGGGGCCACCCAGTAAGGGTTCTCCGAAGCTTCCTTGGCGTGACGCAGGATGGCCTCTCGCGCGTTGCTGTCGTCAGTTTTGTCCAGAGCGATGTTCTTCACGATGAAGGAGGACAACGTGCCGCCGTGGGCCGCCACTCTGCCACCTCGACCTGTTGGGAGCACAGTTTTAGTAACACGGAGGATGAGAACTGTAGCAACACCTGATCGAGTACAAAAAGACTGTAGGGAAGGTGAAGATTGGGGCGGTATAGCTCGGTTGGTAGAGTGGCCGTGCCGGCAACTTGAGGGTTCCAGGTTCGATCCCTGCTTACGCCATCCTCGTCACTGCCGTTGTGTCCTTGGGCAAGACACTTGACTCACCTGCTCCCAGTGCCACCCACACTGGTTTAAATGTAACTTACATATTGGGTTTCACTATGTAAAGCACTTTGAGTCACTAGAGAAAAGCGCTATACAAATATAATTCACTTCACTTCACTAGCAACACCTGAACGAGTACAGAGTAGAGTGGCCGTGCCGGCAACTTGAGGGTTCCAGGTTCGACCCCCGCTTACGCCATCCTCGTCACTGCCGTTGTGTCCTTGGGCAAGACATTTGACCCACCTGCTCCCAGTGCCACCCAAACTGGTTTAAATGTAACTAAGATATTGGGTTTCACTATGTAAAGCGCTTTGAGTCACTAGAGAAAAGCGCTATATAAATATAATTCACTTCACTAGAATACTTCAATGTCTTATTGGCATACTTGGCAATGACGCATGTGGGTGTAATGTTTTTTTTAATATTTACTGTGGTATCTCGGGGTACCAGTCCTCTAATTTACAAGTTTTTAGAGATAAGAGTTGTCTTTTGGATAAAGCTGTGAGAAAAAAATTGGGTTAGGAGCCTCTCTGCCGCTAGTTGCCGTAAATTAAACCACAAAATTTAAATTCAAATTTTTAATTAAAATAATAAAACAATTAATAAAAAGAATTAGATTCAAACTAAAACATCCAGTTTTACTCGGCGAGCATTAGTTTATAGCTAAATATCAACTATCAATTGGTTTCTAACCATGATTATTCACTGAATCAAAGAAATAAATCATCAAAAACATAAGCGTGTTGGTGGAGCAATTTGATCGTGTCACTGCTAGTCTGCACCATGTTGAAGCAGAATGAGTCGATAATGCCAACCAAGAATGTTGAATAATATCCAAAGGAACATTTATCCATGAAAACATGGAAAAGCTGGTGTTTGATGAAAAAACAGCTGGAAAGAAATACAGTACTGTACTACATACATTCTATTCTATTGCTTTTATGCAATATTTATTATCTTAAAGTTGTTTTCTTTTAAAAAGCACATAAGATACTATTTAAAAAAAAAAAAGACTTCAATTAAGTGTTTTTGAAGGTACAGAACCAATTAATAAACCCGTATGCCGAGATACCACCGCATATTTCCATCCATCCATCCATTTTCTTCCGCTTATCCGCGGTCGGGTCACGGGGGCAGCAGCTTAAGCAGAAAAGCCCAGACTCCCCTCTCCCCAACCACTTCGTCCAGCTCTTCCCGGGGGATCTCGAGGCAGTCCCAGGCCAGCCGTGAGACATAGTCTTCCCAACGTGTCCTACGTCTTCCCCGTGGCCTCCTACCGGTTGGACGTGCCCTAAACACCTCCCTAGAGAGGCGTTCGGGTGGCATCCTGAGCAGATGCCCGGACCAATCATCTGGCTCCGCCCGGATGACAGATCTTCTCACCCTAAGGGAGAGCCCCGCCACCCGGCGGAGGAAACTCATTTCGGCCGCTTGTACCCGTGATCTTATCCTTTCGGTCATGACCCAAAGCTCATGACCATAGGTGAGGATGGGAACGTAGATCGACCGGTAAATTGAGAGCTTTGCCTTCCGGCTCAGCTCCTTCTTCACCACAACGGATCGGTACAGCATATATATACCGTGACTTTGGGACTATAAATCACAGTTTTTTTCATAGTTTGGCTGGGGGTGCGATTTATACTCAGGAGCGACTTATGTGTGAAATTATTAACACATTATGGTAAAAAATCTAATAATATTATTTAGCTCATTCACATAAAAGACTAGATGTATAAGATTTCATGGGACTTAGCGATTAGGAGTGACAGATTGTTTGGTAAACGTATAGCATGTTTTATATGTTATAGTTATTTGAATGACTCTTACCATAATATATTTTATATGTTATAGTTATTTGAATGACTCTTACCATAATATGTTACGTTAACATACCAGGCACCTTCTCAGTTGGTTATTTATGCCTCATATAACGTACACTTATTCAGCCTGTTGTTCACTATTCTTTATTTATTTTAAATTGCCTTTCAAATGTCTATTCTTGGTGTTGGGTTTTATCAAATAAATTTCCCCCTTCTTTATTATGCATTTTCGGCAGGTGCGACTTATACTCCTGTCAGGCTTGCCACTCACAGTTTGTTTGTGTTTTAGATTTTCCTATGTGTGTTTAGTATTTCCTGTACTTAGTTCCTGTCAGCACTCTTATTTTGGTTCAGCTTCCTGTTTGTCTCCCTGAGTGCTTTGTTTCCCCTCAGCTGCGGCTGATTGGCACCTGGCCACACCCGGTGTCAATCAGCCCACTCATATTTTACCTGCTTTGTTACTCCAGTCAGTGCTGGATTATTGTATTGCATGTCGCTTCTGTATTGTCGCTCCTGTCGTGTCTTTGCAGCGTGGCGGTAAGCTACATCTGTCAGAGTTTGTTGGTGACAAACCCCAAGATGCAGAGATGGAGGCAGGCATTGAATGAGAAAACATGATTTAACTACAATATAGAACTAGAACAAACAAAGGGGGTACAACAAAAAGAGCACACAAGGCGGATAACAAACAAAAGGAGCTAGCATGGGAGCTAGAAAATAACGAACAGGAGCTTAGCGTGGAAGCTAGCGGGTAGTGAACAGGCAAACAGAAGTTGTACTTGTAGAATGAAAATAAACTGGAAACAGGGAACAGACAACAGTAAGCTACACACATCTAACAAATATAGCTTACCGCTATGCTGCAAAGACACGACAGGAGCGACAATACAGAAGCAACATGCAATACAATAATCCAGCACTGACTGGAGTAACAAAGCAGGTAAAATAGGAGCGGGCTGATTGACTCCAGGTGTGGCCGGGGGCCAATCAGCCACAGCTGAGGGGAAACAAAGCACTCAGGGAGACAAACAGGAAGCTGAACCAAAATAAGAGTTTTGACAGGAACTAAGGACAGGAAATACTAAACACAGATAGGAAAAACTAAAACACAAACAAACTGTCAGTGGCAAGCCTGACAATTCCCAAAAATACGGTACAGCATATAATGGCCAGGATCTTTAGCTCTCACTGGATCGGTTCGCAGCCGAGTGTGAAGCGACTGGGATGAGAATCAGCACCTCCAAGTCCGAGTCCATGGTTCTCGCCCGGGAAAGGGTGGAGGGCCATCTCCAAGTTGGGTGGAGGAGATCTTGCCCCAAGTGGAGCAGTTCAAGTACTTTTTAATTCTGCGGGTTTATATATATAACTTTTTTCGACAACGTTCTACAAGCCCATAAAACAACTGCAACATTGCTTTGGATTGGACTATAGAGAGCCTTGATTCAGCCCTTTTCGTCCCAACTCTGTCATTTTTCCAAAATTGTAAGCCAGTATCAGATGTGCAACAAAGGCAAGACGACGCCTGTGTGAGAGCGTATCCCACAATGTCGGAGAGGGACTGGAGTTTAAAACTGAACATCTCAGACTGACTGACTCCTCCTGCCCTGTTGTGTTGAAAGCGATTGTCGCTGTCAGGCTAGTGATTTATATGACATAGGGTGCTGTGTGAAATAAACAGACAAATCAATGAGGCTTAAATGTGAAAGAGGCTTTTGAAAACTGGCTTACAGCATTTGATGAGACGACGAGCATACTTGCCAACCCTCCCGATTTTCCCAGGAGACTCCCGAATGTCAGTGTCCCTCCCGAAAATCTCCCGGGGCAACCACTATCTCGATTTCCACCCGGACAACAATATTGGGGGCGTGCCTTAAAGGCACTGCCTTTAGCGTCCTCTCTCACCTGAAACCTTCACCGCTTAACAGCCGCATGCTGTCCAAAATAATGTAGCGCTGGGCGGGTTTAACAATGGTCTTTACTCAAATATGTCAAAAAATGCTGACAGGTTGTATGATCTTTTAACGGGTTTAATGATAACGTTAATTTCACACACACACACACACATCCATTTTCTACCGCTTATTCCCTTTCGGGGTCGCGGGGGGCGCTGGCGCCTATCTCAGCTACAATCGGGCGGAAGGCAGGGTACACCCTGGACAAGTAGCCACCTCATCGCAGGGCCAACACAGACAGACAGACAACATTCACACTCACATTCACACACTAGGGCCAACTTAGTGTTGCCAATCAACCTATCCCCAGGTGCATGTCTTTGGAGGTGGGAGGAAGCCGGAGTACCCGGAGGGAACCCACGCATTCACGGGGAGAACATGCAAACTCCACACAGAAAGATCCCGAGCCTGGATTTGAACCCAGGACTGCAGGAACTTCGTATTGTGAGGCAGACGCACTAACCCCTCTGCCACCGTGAAGCCCCACACACACACAAGTGAATGCAATGCATACTTGGTCAACAGCCATACAGGTCACATTGAGGGTGGCCGTATAAACAACTTTTACACTGATACAAATATGCGCCACACTGTGAAGCCACACCAAAAAAGAATGACAAACACATTTCGGGAGAAAATCCGCACCGTAACACAACATAAACACAACCGAGCAAATAGTCAGAACCCCTTGCAGCACTAACTCTTCCGGGACGTTACAATAACATCTACGGCTTTTGGAGCTCAGTGCACAACTGCACACACACAACAAGAAGAAGACGAAGCAGAACAACGAAGAAGAGACGTGGCAACGACGAGTAAGAGGAAGAAATACGATTGCAAGTTTCAAAATGATTGGAAAAAATCATTTCATATCATCCATCATCGGAGAAAAAAGTATCCAATGACTCTTTTTAGATGTCAATTAGCAATGGTTAGATTGTGCAGCAGACAAGTATGCATGTATTTATGTGTTTCCTGTCAAAACGTGACAACTTTTAATAATTATACAACAAACCCATCCATCCATTTTTCTACCCCTTGTCCTGTTCGGGATCGCGGGGGGGTGCTGGAGCCTATCTTAGCTGCTTTGGGCAGAAGACGGGCTACACCCTGGACAAGTTGCCACCTCACCGCAGGGCCAACACAGATAGACAGACAACATTCACACACTAGGGACCATTTAGAATTGCCAATCAACCTATCAATCAATCAATCAATGTTTATTTATATAGCCCTAAATCACAAATGTCTCAAAGGACTGTACAAACCATTACGACTACGACATCCTCGGAAGAACGCACATAAGGGCAAGGAAAACTCACACCCAGTGGGACGCCAGTGACAATGATGACTATGAGATACCTTGGAGAGGACCTCAAATGTGGGCAACCCCCCCCCTCTAGGGGACTGAAAGCATTGGATGTCGAGCGGGTCTAACATGATACTGTGAAAGTTCAATCCACAGTGGCTCCAACACAGCCGCTAGAGTTCAGTTTTCAAGCGGATCCAAGACAGCAGCGAGAGTCCCGCCCACTGGAAACCATCCCAAGCGGAGGCGGATCAGCAGCGTAGAGATGTCCCCAACCGATACACAGGCGAGCGGTCCAGCCAGTACTTCATCCATGGTCATCGGACCGGACCCCCTCCACAAGGGGGACAGAGGAGTGAAGTGAAGTGAATTATATTCATATAGCGCTTTTCTCTAGTGACTCAAAGCGCTTTACATAGTGAAACCCAATATTAAAGTTACATTTAAACCAGTGTGGGTGGCACTGGGAGCAGGTGGGTAAAGACACAACGGCAGTGACTAGAATGGCGGAAGCGGGAATCGAACCAGCAACCCTCAAGTTGCTGGCACGGCCACTCTACCAACCGAGCTATGCCGCCCCATAGGAGAGGAGAAAAAGAGAAGAAGCGACAGATCATCCCCCCAGGTGCATGTCTTTGGAAGTGGGAGGAAGCCGGAGTACCCGGAGGGAACCCACACAGTCACGGGGAGAACATGCAAACTCCACACAGAAAGATCCCGAGCCCGGGATCGAACACAGGACCTTCGTATTGTGAGGTACATGCACCAACCCCTGTACCACCGTGCTGCCTATACAACAAACCATCTCATAAAAAGATTGTGGAGAGTCTCTCGGACAAACAATACTTTGCCATAGTAGTGAAGTGAAGTGAATTATAGTTATATAGCGCTTTTCTCAAGTGACTCAAAGCGCTTTACATAGTGAAACCCAATATCTAAATTACATTTTCAAACCAGTGTGGGTGGCACTGGGAGCAGGAGGGTAAAGTGTCTTGCCTAAGGACAGCGACTAGGATGGTGGTAGCGGGGATCGAACCTGGAACCCTCAAGTTGCTGGCACAGCCGCTCTACCAACCGAGCTATACCTCTATATGTAGTATATATAGTATGTTATTATGAATAGTAACACCTTTTGACACCATATAGGTTTGTCTGCATTTTTTAAAGTGCACATTTTTAACACTAGTCTACTAGTGTTTGAGGAGATGTGTGAAGAAAAGCTTGAATCTGCAGTGACGAGCCAGCTGGAACGCCACAAAGCCGGGGGGGGGGAAGAAAAAAAAACCTGGCCTTGGATAGATGCAGCAACACATGCACGAAATGCAAGCCGGGCTGCTGCAGCATCCACCCCAACAAACTGTGAAAGTGTGCGCGGTCACCTGGTCCAGACACGGGAGGCTCGGGTTTATGGGACTTCTTGGGGTCCAGTCTGTCCTTCTCCAGCTGCTTGCGTGTGCTCCTCTGCCGGGCCTCTCGGAACATGGGCAAGGCGTGAGCTGGGAAACAAAAAAAGGAGGGGGAAATCAGCGTTTCAGTTAAAGTGCAAAAGAGACGTTGGGCTCAGACTCTCACTTGTGCATGAGCAAAGGTGAAAATGTTGCATTTTCTCGATATTCTTATGGAAAAAAAAATCCAACAAATGTCTTGAAATATCATATCTTGCCAGCATAACTCAGTAGACCTCAGTTCAGCAAGCATCAAGAATAAAATACTCTCAACAAATGGCAGACAATAACCAAAAGACATAATATCTAACAATCTATCTTTATACCAACTATTTAGACCTTATTTTGCAGCCCCCACCAAGTTTAATGTTTAAGTTAAAGTACCAATAATTGTCACACACACACTAGGTGTGGTGAAATTTGTCCTCTGCATTTGACCCATCCCCTTGATCACCCCCTGGGAGGTGAGGGGAGCTGTGGGCAGCAGCTGTGCCGCGCCCGGGAATCATTTATGGTGATTTTACCCCCAATTCCAACCCTTGATGCTAGGGTTAGGGTTAGACTTTGGTCTTTGGAATGACTCGGCCGGGGTTTGAACTCACAACCTACCGAACTCAGGGCGGACACTCTAAACATGAAGTGCGGCCCCAAGTTTTATATGAATGGTGCTTGACAGCGTTGTGTTATTTGGGTCCAAAATGGCTCTTTCAACGTTCTGGGTTGCCTACCTCTACGTTAGTGGAAAAGCGGCAAATGAGTGTGAAAGCGACAGAGACGTTGCCATGGAGACAAGGTTTTTTTTTACGTGGCTGGCTGCAGTCACACCGCGACACCTGTTCGTCAGTAATAACATCCATCCATCCATCCATTTTCTACTGCTTATTCCCTTTTGGGGTCGCGGGGGGCGCTGGCGCCTATCTCAGCGACAGTCGGGCGGAAGGCGGGGTATACCCTGGACAAGTCGCAACCTCATCGCAGGGCCAACACAGATAGACAACATTCACACTCACATTCAAACACTAGGGCCAATTTAGTGTTGCCAATCAACCTATCCCCAGGTGCATGTCTTTGGAGGTGGGAGGAAGCCGGAGTACCCAGAGGGAACCCACACATTCACGGGGAGAACATGCAAACTCCACACAGAAAGATCCCGAGCCTGGATTTGAACCCAGGACTGCAGGACCTTCGTATTGTGAGGCAGACGCACTAACCCCTCTGCCACCGTGAAGCCCGTCAGTAATAACAGTACCCGATAACCTGGACCAATTCAAACCCTTTTTTTTTTATGTTTAATTTGCTTTGCCTCACACGATGAACACTACATATATTTCTACATGACGCCAAGATAACACTCCGGGAGCCCTCACTTTTTTGGGCTCGCTATCCAGGTACTTTCCCGGCTGTTAACCGCCGACCACCGTGTTGCTGTATGGAGGAAAAACGGAAACGACACACGTTGCGGTAATAAAACATTCTTCTCCGTGCGTCGGCTAAATACAAATATATTCCACAACCCCAAACATGTCTTTTTCAAAGCCTGCAGTGAAGAGAAAGGTTCGTGATGAGCAAAGACAATTCCTGGAAAAGTGGGAGATGCAATATTTCTTTGTTGAGCACAGGGGCACCCCGACGTGTCTTATTTGCACAGAGAAAGTTGCGGTGCACTAGTAATACAATTTGAAACGTCATTATACAACTACACATGAAATATTTTTTTGCGACCCAGCCTCACCCAGACTCTGCATCCAGAGGCCCCCAGGTAAAGTGAGTTTGGAGACCCCCGTTTTAGAATGAATGCAAGGTAACTTTTATTCAGCTTTCCTTGTTTGTTATTATAGTTCATAGCGTCCAAAAAGGGTTTTATAGTTTTTGATTAGAGATGTCCGATAATCTCGGACTGCCGATATTATCGACCGATAAATGCTTTAAAATGTAATATTGGAAATTATCGGTATCGTTTTCAAAAAGTGAAATGTATGACTTTTTAAAACGCCGCTGTGTACACAGGCGTGGGGAGAAGTACAGAGCGGCAATAACCCTTAAAGGCACTGCCTTTGCGTGCCGGCCCAGTCACATAATATCTCCGGCTTTTCACACACACAAGTGAATGCAAGGCATACTTGGTCAACAGCCATACAGGTCACACTGAGGGTGGCCGTATAAACAACTTTAACACTGTTACAAATATGCGCCACACTGTGAACCCACACCAAACAAGAATGACAAACACATTTTGGCAGAACATCCGCACCGTAACACAACAGAACAAATACCCAGAACCCCTTGCAGCACTAACTCTTCCGGAACGCTACAATATACACCCCTGCTACCCCCTAACCAAACGGCGTCCCCCTCCAACCCCGCCCACCTCAACCTCCACATGCTCTTTTAGGGAGAGCATGTCCCAAATTCCAAGCAGCAGTTTTGAGGCATGTTAAAAAAAATAATGCACTTTGTGACTTCAATAATAAATATGGCAATGCCATGTTGGCATTTTTTTCAATAACTTGAGTGAATTTCTTTTGGAAAACTTTGTTACATTGTTTAATACATCCAGCGGGGCATCACGACAAAATTGGGCATAAAAATGTGTTAATTCCACCACTGTATATATCAGTATCGGTAATTAAGGGTTGGACAATTTTGGAATATCTGCAAAAAAGCCATCATCAGCCATCATTACTAGTATTATTATTACATCAGTTTTGATGTAATAATATTCCAGAGGAGAACTGCACTATTTTGGAGTTGCCTATAAATCACTTCTCTTATGAGCGACAATATCATTTCTTTTTTCTTTCTGCATTCTCACTCGTAAATAGAAGTGCGCTTGCAAAGGAGTCATGATAACATTGCATCTATTCCGACCGTAAACTCCAATAAATAACCCACAAAATAACGCCAACAACACCCCATTTACATGACCTGAATATTACCCAAGTATTATCTAACATTAAGGAGCTGGTGAGCTTCTTTCTCGCCTCCAAGCTCAGGAAAGTTTATTCTTGATTATAAATGATGCCTCTCGCCTCGATAGTAAAATGATGTGGACAAACTTCAAAGTCGGCACGCTTTGACAGCCATCCTTGACTCGGAAAGGGCGAAAATGGTTGTTGTTTGTTCTGCCCACTTTTTTTCTCCGCGAGGATTACAAGTCATTCTTCATCTAAACGGGAATATATCAACACCCCATCAATCGGCATTACAGTGAGAGCAGACATTGTGCAAAAAGTCATGTTTTATTATGTTTAATTGCTCTCGTGTGTGCAGTGAGCAGTAATCAGTGAAGTTGTTGAAGGAGAACGCAAACCTTGTGATGTGAAAATAATGAGGCACGTATGTAAATAGTAAATGCCATTATGAATGTGCCTGTTACTATAATATACAAACCCTGTTTCCTTATGAGTTGGGAAATTGTGTTAGATGTAAATATAAACGGAATACAATGATTTGCAAATCCTTTTCAACCCATATTCAGTTGAATGCACGACAAAGACAACATATTTGATGTTCAAACTCATAAACTTTTTTTTTTTTGCAAATAATAATTAACTTAGAATTTCATGGCTGCAACACATGCCAAAGTAGTTGGGAAAGGGCATGTTCACCACTGTGTTACATCACCTTTTCTTTTAACAACACTCAAACTTTTGGGAACTGAGGAAACCAATTGTTGAAGCTTTGAAAGTGGAATTCTTTCCCATTCTTGTTTTGTGTAGAGCTTCAGTCGTTCAACAGTCCAGGGTCTCCGCTGTCGGATTTTACGCTTCATAATGCGCCACACATTTTCCATGAAAGACATGTCTGGACTGCAGGCAGGCCAGGAAAGTACCCGCACTCTTTTTTTAGGAAGCCACGCTGTTGTAACGCGCTGAATGTTGCTTGGCATTGTCTTGCTGAAATAAGCAGGGATGTCCATAAAAAAGACGGCGCTTAGATGGCAGCATATGTTGTTCCAAAACCTGTATGTACCTTTCAGCATTAAAGGTGCCTTCACAGATGTGTAAGTTACCCATGCCTTGGGCACTAATGCACCCCCATACCATCACAGATGCTGGCTTTTGAACTTTGCGTCGATAACAGTCTGGATGGTTCGCTCCCATTTGGTCCAGATGACACGATGTCGAATATTTCCAAAAACAATTTGAAATTTAGACTCGTCAGACCACAGAACACTTTTCCACTTTGCATCAGTCCATCTTAGATGATCTCGGGCCCAGAGAAGCCATCTGCGTTTTTGGATGTTGTTGATAAATGGCTTTCGCTTTGCATAGTAGAGCTTTAACTTGCACTTACAGATGTAGTGACAAACTGTATTTAGTGACAGAGGTTTTCTGAAGTGTTCCTGAGCCCATGTGGTGATATCCTTTAGAGATTGATGTCGGTTTTTGATACAGTGCCGTCTGAGGGATCAAAGGTCACGGTCATTCAATGTTGGATTCCGGCCATGCCGCTTACGTGGAGTGATTTCTCCAGATTCTCTGAACCTTTTGATGATATTATGGACCGTAGGTGTTGAAATCCCTAAATTTCTTGCAATTGCGCTTTGAGAAACGTTGTTCTTAAACTGTTTGACTATTTGCTCACGCAGTTGTGGACAAAGGGGTGTACCTCGCCCCATCCTTTCTTGTGAAAGACTGAGCATTTTTTGGGAAGCTGTTTTTATACCCAATCATGGCACCCACCTGTTCCCAATTAGCCTGCACACCTGTGGGATGTTCCAAATAAGTGTTTGATGAGCATTCCTCAACTTTATCAGTATTTATTGCCACCTTTCCCAACTTCTTTGTCATGTGTTGCTGGCACCAAATTCTAACGATAATGATTATTTGCAAAAAAAAAAACGTTTATCAGTTTGAACATCAAATATGTTGTCTTTGTTGCATATTCAACTGAATATGGGTTGAAAAGGATTTGCAAATCATTGTATTCTGTTTATATTTACATCTAACACAATTTCCCAATTCATATGGAAACGAGGTTTGAATGTACATACGTACAGTGTGTATATAAAACGTTGATAGAAATGTTTGGATGTTGTTATCAATGGGAAAATGCATTTTTAAACAATATGAGACACCGAGAGTAACAAGCAGTATTAAATGGATTAGAAAGGACAGATTTAAAAACAATTTAAATACAAATATAAAATTCAAATTCAAATATTTTAACTTGGGACTTCCCGCGGTCCGGATTTTGGACGCTGGCAGGCCGGATCCGTAGTTTGGGGACCGCTACTATACACCTTAGAGAACCCTATCACAATAAAAGCCCCCCCCAGCACTTAACACCATGAGGGTGCAAGTGTGCATGGGCAAATGTGAATGACCGTGTGTGTGTGTGTGTGTGTGTGTGTGTCTTCCTATCCTAAGGGGCTACAAAGAGACACTTTAGCCGCAGCTTAGATGAAGTGATTTTCCATCGAGGGGAGCATCTATCGCTCTTAATTCCTCTCCACGCCCCATTAAGCAAAAAGGTTACTCTTAACAGATTCCCTCGTTTTTTCCCTCAATGGGCCCCTCTAATTTTCCAGCAGCGGCGTGGGAGCATCAAGTGCGTCACTCGCACGTTCGCACCTCGGCGGTGTGGGGATGGGATCATGTGTCCGCGGACGCCCCCCAAACAAAAGAGATAATTCTGTCCGCATCGTGTGCAAAGTTGTGGTTGTTTGTTGTCGTTGCGGCGAAGGTGGGACGCCACGACAGGTCAGGGTGTCTGTGATTACGTCAGGGACGGACGCTGATGCATGACCTAGGTGGGAACACGTGGCGGCGGCGTGGAAGACCTACTCATCCACGACTCATCGCAGCCCATCAGCTAATGGAGAGGCGTGGACGGCGCGTGGTCGCCCCCTCCACATGACACCTGGTGGCTAAAACAGCAACTATCAGCAGATTCAGTCTTTTAAGGTCAACTGCTGGAGGCCCACGATGGGACTATATTATAGAACAGTTTTTATTCGGGCTCCAGTACTCTGGAATGCCCTCCCGGCAACAGTTAGAGATGCTACCTCGGTAGAAGCATTTAAGTCTCACCTTAAAACTCATTTGTATACGCTAGCCTTTGAAAAGACCCCCTTTTTAGACCAGTTTATCTGCCGTCCCTTTATTAGGTGACCACAGATGAGCGCTAGCTCAGTGATTTTCAACCTCTGTGCCATGAGATACAGTCTGGTTTGCCATCTAATTTCACCTACATGGGTTAAAAATATTTTTTTGAAACTAGTAATTATAGTCTGCAAATAATGTGCCGTTGTTAAGTGTCGGTGCTGTCTAGAGCTCAGCAGAGTAACCATGTAATACTCTTCCATATCAGTAGGTGGCAGATGTCGGAAACAGCGGGAGGTAGGGTGCAGGTAAAAAGATGTGTAATGCTTAAACCAAAAATAAACAAAAGGTGAGTGACCCTAGGAAAAGGCATCGAAGCTTAGGGATGGCTATGCAGAACGAAACTAAAACTGAACTGGCTGCAAAGTAAACAAAAACAGAATGTTGGACGACAGCAAAGAGTTACTGTGGAACAAAGACGACGTCCACAATGCACATCCGAACATGACGTGAAAATCAACAATGTCCCCACAAAGAAGGATAAACACAACTGAAATATTCTTGATTGCTAAAACAAAGTAGGTGCGGGAAATATCGCTCAACGGAAACCATGAAACTGCTACAAGAAAATACCAAAATAGGAGCGCAAGACAAGAACTAAAACACTACACACAGGCAAACAGCATTACACTCCAAATAAGTCATGGTGTGATGTGACAGATGGTGACAGTACACCTACTTTGAGACAAGAGCTATAGTGATGCATGCTTGCTTATCCTTTAAAGTCATATCCAACAGTTGCGACAACGACTTTTTACTGTCAATTTGAGTTTTGTTTTTTAATGGTTTCTACTGGTGGTGTGCCTCCGGATTTTTTCAACGCGAAAAATGTGCCTCGGATCAAAAAAGGTTGAAAAACACTGCGCTAGCTGTTCAAAATCGGGATCTGGGGTGGACCACTCATCTGTGCTTCAGTTGGGGACGTCTCTTCGCTGCTGACTTGTCTCCACTCAAGATGATCCCCTGATGGCCCCACTATGGACTGGACTCTCATACTATTAACTAGATCCACTCCATTGCACGGGTCGCCCTGGGGGGTCCCCACATCTGTGGTCCCCTCCAAGGTTTCTCATTGTATCCCTTTGGGTTGAGTTTTTTCTTGCCCTGATGTAGGATCTGAGCCGACAGTCGTGGCTTGTGCAGCCCTTTGAGACACTTGTGATTTAGGGCTATATAGATAAACGTATTCAAATCCACTATTCAGGGAGTTAAAGCAACTTGAACTGCACGATGTGATCAACTTTAAAACTGCTCAAATTACATATACAGTTGTGATCAAAATTATTCAACCCCCACACAATTTTGGTGTTTTAGCAAGTTGGATATATATTCCGTATTTTGTTTATAGTCATATCAAATAAAGATGTGTCAAATAGACAAATGCAACTTAAATTGTAACACTGTATTTTACAAAATACCAAAAAAGGACATTTTTCTTAATATCTCATTGGCAAAATTATTCAACCCCTTGTAGATGGTCAATGGTGTATTTGCAACATGGTGAAGTCCAGAGAGTGGTCAAAGAAGTCAAGAGAGGATGTAATTTCTCTTCATAAGAAAGGATATGGATATAAGAAAATAACAAAGACATTACACATTCTAAGAGACACGGTTGGGAGCATAATTCGCAAGTTTAAAAAAACACTACCTGGGCGTGGTAGAAAGAGGATGCTGTGTGCGTACAGTGGTGAAAAACCCCCGGGTAACATCTGAGGAACTACAACAGGACATTGCAGAGGGGGGAACGCAGGTTTCGTCCCAGACAATAAGGCGCGCACTACGAGATGAAGGCCTCCATGCCAGAACTCCCAGGCGCACCCCACTTCTGACTACCAGGCACAAGAAAAATAGACGCCAGTATGCCAAAAATCATCTGGACAAACCCCAAAGGTTTTGGGAAACTGTTCTATGGAGTGATGAGACAAAACTGGAACTCTTTGGGCCTATGAATCAACATTATGTCTGGAGGAGAAAAAATGAAGCTTACAAAGAGAAGAACACCTCGCCTACTGTTAAGCATGGTGGGGAGTCAATCATGCTCTGGGGCTGTTTCTCTGCCTCAGGTACCGGGAATCTCCAGCGCGTTCAAGGCATTATGAATTCTATTTCCTAGCAGGATATATAGGCTGCAAATGTCAAGAAGTCAGTGACGAAGCTGAGGCTTGGGAGACGTTGGACCTTCCAACAGGACAAGGATCCCAAGCATACCTCCAAATCAACATCAGAGTGGTTGCAGAAGAAGGGCTGGAAGACTCTGGAGTGGCCAGACCTAAATCCTATAGAAAAGCTGTGGTGGGACTTGAAGAAGGCAGTTGCAGCACGCAAGCCCAATAATATGAATGAACTGGAGGCCTTTGCCCAAGAGGAATGGGCTAAAATACCTGTAGATGGTTGCAAGAAGCTTATGTATCACCTTTGAAGGATGTCATTACTGCCAAAGGGTGTTCTACTAAGTACTAAAGGATGCATGCAACTAGGGGGTTGAATCATTTTGTCAATGAGATATTAAGAAAAATGTCCTTTTTTGATATTTTTTAAAATACAGTGTTACAATTTACGTTGCATTTGTTTATTTGACACATCTTTATTTGATATGACTATAAACAAAATACGGAATAAATGTCCAACTTGCTAAAACACCAAAATTGTGTGGGGGCTGAATAATTTTGATCACAACTGTAGGGCAGTGGTTCTTATCCTGGGTTCGATCGAACCCTAGGGATTTGGTGAGTCGGCCTCAGGGGTTCGGCGGAGGTCAAACCACACCCGGCTCATCGTGTAAATAAAAACTTCTCCCTATCGGCGTATTACGGACACGGCGACAGCAGCAGTCAGACTGATTTGCAGGTGTGTAATTTATGCACTGTGGTGCTTTTGTTCTTTGAACAAGGTGACATTCATGCACGGTTCATTTTCTGCACCAGTAAAAAAACCATGGTAACACTTTAGTATGAGGAACATATCCACCATTAATTAGTTGCTTATTAACATGCAAATTAGTAACATATTGGCTCTTAACTAACTCCTAACCTACTCAGTGGCCTAGTGGTTAGAGTGTCCGCCCTGAGATCGGTAGGTTGGGAGTTCAAACCTCGGCCGAGTCATACCAAAGACTATAAAAATGGGACCCATTATCTCCCTGCTTGGCAGTGAGCATCAAGGGTTGGAATTGGGGGTTAAATCACCACGAATGATTCCTGGGCGCGGCACCGCTGCTGCCCACTGCTCCCCTCACCTCCGAGGGGGTAAACAAGGGGATGGGTCAAATGCAGAGGACAAATTTCGCCACACCTAGTGTGTGTGTGTGACAATCATTGGTACTTTAACTTTAACTATTCATTATGAAGCAATTATTAATTCCTTATTTGGCATGGCCTCATTATAATCCTAACCCTAACCAAATACCTCTAAATTAAGTCTTTGTTACTGAGAAAATGTTCTCCTAGTGTCCAAAAACCTCTAAATTAAGTCTTTGTTACTTTGAATATGTTCTCCATACTAAAGTGTTACCAAAAACATATAACTTTGTCTTGAATTTGAAACAAATAACATTTTATTTTTCACGAAGAAGGGTTTGGTGAATGCGCATGTGAAACTAATGGGGTTCGGCAATTACGGTTGTCAGTTCGAAATATTCCCACTTGAAGCCAAACCACCGCCAGACGATGGACCCCCTGCTGTTTTTCTTGGGAATGAATTATTCCTTCATTTGTTACCAGATACGCACTTACTTTCTCTCGTATTACCACTCGCACGGCTCCGCTAGCATCACAGCCAACGTTACCCATGCAGCTACCTCTCTGCTCCGCGAGGGCGTATACGTATGTGACGTAAGACGTGACAGTTTGTGACGTATGTAAGAAGGTGCGCTTGCTGTCTGTGAGAAGGAGACACAAAAAGGAGTGCGAAGAGCCTGTAGTGCAGAGGTCGGCAACCTTTACCACTCAAAGTGCCATTTCGACCCGTTTCACAAAATGAGGAAGACAATGGGAGCCGCAACTATTCTCGCCAATATCTGCTGGTGGTCACCCAGATGACAAGAATAAGGGCATGCTATGAAGCCATTGCCTCAAACACCTTCTAAAACATGTACAAACTGCTTGCCAGTCCAGCAACATGTTGTGAGAGGCTTCCGCAGATGCACGCGCACGACTGGAAGGCATAGTGGGTGACAGAGAGTACACTGACGGTTGTGATATAAACAACTTTAACACTCCTACTAATATGCGCCACATTGTGAACCCACACAAAAGAAGAATGACAAACACATTTCGGGAGAATATCGTCACAGTAACACAACATAAACGCAACACAACAAATACCCAGAATCCTTTGCATCCATGCCAATTCCTGACTATGTTATACACCCTGCGAGCACCAAACCCTGCCCACCTCAACTACGCAGGGAGGGGCGGGGCGGGCTTGGTGCTCGCAGGGTGTATAACATAGTCAGGAAATGACATGGATGCAAAGGATTCTAGGTATTTGTTGTGTTGCGTTTATATTGTGTTACTGTGAGGATTTTCTCCCGAAATGTGTTTGTCATTCTTCTTTTGTGTGGGTTCACAATGTGGCGCATATTAGTAGGAGTGTTAAAGTTGTTTATATCACAACCGTCAGTGTACTCTGTGTCACCCAGTATGCCTTGCAATCTCATACATGTGCCGATAGAAGCAGCGAAATGCATGTGTCCGGTCGGCACGCAAATAGCATTCTGTGAATGGCGGGGGTGATGACGTTCAAGAGGACGCAAATAGCATTCCGTGAATGGCGGTCGCGATGACGTTCAAGAGGACGTTAAGAGTAATATCATCACGGCACGCCCTTAATATTGTAGTCCGAGTGAAAATTGGAGAACGTTGACTCCGGGTGATGTCCGGGAGAGGCATTGAATTCCGGAATCTCCCCGCAACAATCTGGGGGGTCGGCGATTGTGCAGCTGAGCCGCATCAGAGTTGCCAATGCGGCTCCGGAGCCGCGGGATGCCGACCCCTGCTGTAGTGTAATGCCAGCAGCTAAAAGCAACTGCATGAGAACGTATACTCGAATATCACGATAGTCATTTTCTATATCGCACAGAGACAAACCTGCGATATATCGCCCAGCCCTACATCCAACCCCTTTTCAAGCTTTGCACAAATGTCTCTACCAAGATGTAAAAGAACTATGTTGTAGTACTGTGGAGGTTTGAAATAAATACTTCAATTCAATTCAATCTTTGATTGATAATACATGGATACTGCATGTGTGTAGGCAGAGACATAGTGGTACTCACGTGTAATGACATACTCCTGGGTGAGGGCCTCTGCGTGCTTCTGTTTCCTCTTGCTCTTCACGACACACAGCTTAGCCCCTCTGGATGAACAACAGTTGGTGACACGTCAACATCATCAGTGGACACAGAGAGAGAACAACAACACAAACTAACGGCAAATCCAACCTGTGGCTTTTGACGGGGTCGTAGTAGACCTTGGCCAGGCCGTTTCCCGTTCCCACCATGATCTGGTTGAGCTTTGGGTGCCACAAGCAGCGCACCACGCTCTGCCGTGCAAACACAGGTAGAACAAGCAGGTGAATAAGGTCGCCTACTAATTAATGTCATCCTACCGCTCATTCTGTGTTTGTGCTTGTGACAATGACGCGAGTTAGTTGTGGTGCAGTTAGGCTCGGCTTCAGTGATGTGCTGCTCTACTTGACTATATTTGGAGGTCGGGACCAGGGGCTGCGTGTGACAGATGGCTGCGAGCCAATAGAGCAAATGTAACCACATTTATCCAGAGGTGTGTGTGTGTTCGTGTGCAAGACTACACGCACAGAAGCTGCACAAAGAGCTACTACACTGACGCCACACTGGAGCGCCGTCTCTGTTCTCTGCACCCCCAGTAACATCTGTGCTGAGCCAACGGCGTCAGAAGGTGTGCAGAACACAGTGCAAACGCGCAGTACAAGAGATGGGGGTGGGTTGAGGTCTAGGACAGTGGTAGTATGCAGGACGGGGGGGGTGGGTAGCGCAAACCATCGGGACGTCCAGATTCGGTGAGTTTGAAAAGCTGCTTAACGTCCAGCTGTTCAGCTTCCCACCAGGACACCAGGGCAAGGAGCCTCAATCTCACACACACGCGCATGCACGCACACTCGTCCATTCATTCATGCCTACTCCTATATCAAAGCCTTGCCATGGAATATAGAAACAATAAACTAGTTATCTGCATGTGCACTCCCCAAGTGATACACCTGCATAGAAACGTGACGGACGCAAATGGCTGAATTTTGGGGGGCACACTAGGTTTTTGACCTCGGTCCCATCATTTCATTATACAAGGCTACATTACTGACAGTGGCCATTATTATAAGCAGGGGTCTCAGACACGCGGCCCGCGGGCCAAATGGGGCCCATGAGATGTTATTTTGCGGCCCGCACCTTAAAGGGGAACATTATCACAATTTCAAAAGGGTTAAAAACAATAAAAATCAGTTCCCAGTGGCATGTTGTATTTTTTGAAGTTTTTTTCAAAATTTTACCGGTCTCTGAATATCCCTAAAAAAAAGCTTTAAAGTGCTTGATTTTCGCTATTTGCGATGCCACTATCCATTTCCCTGTGACGTCATACAGTGCTGCCAATGTAAAAAAACAATGGTGAATAGCACAGCAAGATATAGCGACATTAGCTCGGATTTCAGCGGCTTAAGTGATTCAACAGATTACGCATGTATTGAAACGGAAGGTTGGAGTATGAAAGTATTGAAGAAGAAACTGAAGCTATTGAGCCATAACATGGCCGAATAGCTGCGTTAGCATCGCCGGTAAAATGTGCGGACCAAACGATCAGGACTTTCGCATCTTGTGACACTGGAGCAACTTAAATCCGTTGATTGGTAAGTGTTTATTTCGCATTAAATGTGGGTGGAAGGAAACGTAATATAGTTGCAAATGCATCTGCAGGTTATCCATACATCTCTGTTCCATGTCTGCTTTAGCACCGCCGGTAAATAGCATGTTAGCATCGATTAGCGTAGCATATTAGCATCGATTAGCTGGCAGTCAACATCAACAAAACTCACCTTTGTGATTTCTGTGACTTTATCGTTGCAAATGCATCTGCAGGTTATCCATACATCTCTGTGCCATGTCTGTCATTGCCGGTAAAATGTGGAGACACTTTGGTACATTCAATGGGGGTCTGGCGGCAGACACTTTTGCATCTTCGGGCCAGTGGTGCAACTTGAATCCCTCCCTGTTAGTGTTGTTACACCCTCCGACAACACAACGACGAGGCATGATGTCTCCAGGGTTCCAAAAAATAGTTGAAAAAACGGAAAATAACAGAGCTGAGACCCAATGTTTACAATGGGTTGAAAATGAAAATGGGGGCTGTATTACCTCGGCGACGTCACATTCTGACGTCATCGCCTCCAGAGCGATAAACAGAAAGGCGTTTAATTCGCCAAAATTCACCCATTTAGAGTTCGGAAATCGGTTAAAAAAATATATGGTCTTTTTTCTGCACCATCAAGGTATATATTGACGCTTGCATAGGTATGATAATGTTCCCCTTTAATATGAAAATGTAATGTTAGTGCGGCCCGCAAGCTTTATATGAATCGTGCTTGACAGCGTTATACTTGCCAACCCTCCCGATTTTTGCGGGAGATGCTCCAATTACAGGGCAATCATTCTCTCGAACGTTTGCAGATTTTCACCCTGACAACAATATTAAGGGTGGGCCATAATGGCAATGTCTTTATCGCCCTCTACAAACTGTATATACAGCGTGCCAGTCCAGTCGCATGTTATATTTGACACACGTAAGTGACTGCAAGACATACTTGATCAACAGCCATACATAAAGACCTACCTACCCTACAGGTCACACTGAAGATGGCCGTATAAACAACTTTAACACTGTTACAAATATGTGCCACACTGTGAACCCACACCAAACAAGAATGACAAACACATTTCGGGGGAACATCCGCACCGTAACACACACAAAAGTGCATGTTAGATATCTTTTCTTGCGACCCAGCCTTACCCAGTTTTTGCATCCAGTGGCCCCCATGTAAATTGAGTTTGAGACACCTGATTATAAGGCTTTAAAGGGGAACATTATCACCAAACCTATGCAAGCGTCACTATATACCTTGATGTTGCAGAAAAAAGACCATGTATTTTTTCAACCGATTTCCGAAATCTAAATGGGTGAATTTTGGCGAATTAAACGCTTTTCTGTTTATCAGAAAGTGACGTCACCGAGGTAATACAGCCGCCATTTTCATTTTCACATTACAACACCGGGTCTCAGCTCTGTTATTTTCCGTTTCTTCGACTATTTTTGGGAACCTTGGAGACATCATGCCTCGTCGGTGTGTTGTCGGAGGGTGTAACAACACTAACAGGGAGGGATTCAAGTTGCACCACTGGCAAGAAATCTTCCGCCAGACCCCCATTGAATGTGCAAGCAGAGTGTCTTCACATTTGACCGGTGATGACAGACATGGCACAGAGATGTATGGATAACCTGCAGATGCATTTGCAACGATTAAGTCAACGAAATCACAAAGGTGAGTTTTGTTGATGTTGTTGACTTATGTGCTAATCAGACATATTTGGTCACGGCATGACTGCCAGCTAATCGATGCTAACATGCTATGCTAATCGATGCTAACATGCTTTTTACGCTAGCTGTATGTACATTTGAAACTAGATACCCACATTTAATGCGAAACAAACACTTACCAATTGACATATTTAAGTTGCTCCAGTGTCACAAGATGCGAAAGTCCTGATCGTTTGGTCCGCACATTTTACCGGCGATGCTAATAAGGCAGCCCTGCTATGGGCCACTTCATTAGGTACACCCACGCTATGGCTGAATAGCGTCAATAGCTATTCGCTCAATAGCTTCAATTTCTTCTTCAATTTCGTTTTCGTTACCTGCCTCCATACTCCGACCATCTGTTTCAATACATGCGTAATCTGTTGAATCGCTTAAGCCGCTGAAATCCGAGTCTGAATCCGAGCTAATGTCGCTATATCTTGCTGTGGTAACCGCCATGTTGTTTGTATTGGCAGCACTGTATGACGTCACAGGGAAATGGACAGTCGCATCGCAAATAGCGAAAATCAAGAACTTTAAAGCTTTTTTTTAGGGATATTCCGGGAGGTGTAAAATTTTGAAACAAACTTCGAAAAATAAAACAAGCCACTGGGAACTGACTTTTATTGTTTTTAACCCTTTTAAAATTGTGATAATGTTCCCCTTTAAGTTTATTTCTGGTATAAAAGGCAGCAGTTTTCATAGCTCGGTTGGTAGAGTAGCCGTGCCAGCAACTTGAGGGTTCCAGGTTCGATTCCCGCTTCCGCCATCCTAGTCAATGCCGTTATGGCCTTGGGCAAGACACTTTACCCACCTGCTCCCAGTGCCACCCACAGTGGTTTAAATGTAACTTAGATATTGGGTTTCACTATGTAAAAGCGCTTTAAGTCACTAGAGAAAAGCGCTATATAAATATAATTCACTTCACTTCACTACTGTAGACCATTTTAGCTGAGGGGCCGCATGGAGGAATATATATTTCCATGCGAGGTAAAATCATGGCATAATAGTAAAAAAATCAAGACAACTAAAACAAATATATTTGTCTTACTTCGGCCAAAAATAGAAAAAGTATATTCAGGAAATATACACATTACAATTAATCCTTGAGGCAAAACACTTTGTTTGTTGAAAATTCTCAGGAAAAAAATTGGTGCAGTTTCAAAAACACCATGAAAAACCCAATGGCAAATGGGTTATACTTGTATAGCGCTTTTTTAGCTTCAAGGTACTCAAAAGTGATTTGACACTATTTCCACATTCACCCATTCACACACTGATGACGGGAGCTGCCAAGCAAGGCCCTAACCACCACCCATCAGGAGCAAGGGTGAAGTGTTTCGCTCAAGGACACAACGGACGTGACGAGGTTGGTAGAAGGTGGGGATCGAACCAGGAACCATCAGGTTGGCATGCCATCCCCAATGAACTTAAACTTTGTCTCAGTGTATTTACAAAGATTTTAAACATGAAGAACTTCCTGTTAAGCATGCTCATGTTGGCAGTTCACAATTAAAGATGTGTGGAAAAGCAACCAAGTATTTCCTCTTAACCGCTACATTGGTGACATCCGCAAGAGCCACAACACATTCATTTATAAAAAAAATAAATAAAAAAACATCAATCGTCATGTCTCTGATAATTATTGGGAACGATAGGCAACATTTTTTTTTAAAGTGCAGTTCCCCTTTAAGTGCTGTTTGATTGGCAGTGGCCAATAAAACCCTGGTGTCGCTACTCAGTCCGCCTTCAATGAGTCAGAACTAGAGATGTCTGACAATGGCTTTTTTGCCGATACCCAACTCTTAATTACCGATATCAACCGATACCAATATATACAGTCGTGGAATTAACCCATTATTATGCCTAATTTTGTTGTGATGTCCCGTTGAATGCACTAAAACAATGTAACAAGGTTTTCCTAAATAAATCAACTCAAGTTATGGAAAAAAAAAATGCCAGCTTGGCAGTGCCATATTTATTATTGAAGTCACAAAGTGCATTATTTTTTTAACATGTCTCAAAACAGCAACTTGGAATTTGGGACATGCTCTCCCCGAGAGAGAATAAAATAGAGTTTTATTGTCATTATTGCAGTGAACAGGTTCAAAGAACAACGAAATCGGAGCAGATCCCTTAAGGTGCATATACAATATGATAATATAAATAGTAAAAAAAAAAGATAGAAACAAGATATGTATTTATATATGTGTATATATATTCACACAGATGCATATATGCATACATATGAATATATATACACACATACATATAACATTATTGCACATTATAGTCCGGAAAAAAAAAAAAAAATTAAAAGACATAACACATGAGGACATGATGGACATATTGTGCTCACTCAGTGCCTGGGGAGGTTGAGAGGGGCGGGGTTGAGGTGGGGGAGACGGTAGGGGGTAGCGGGAGTGTCCCGAGAGAGTTAGGGCTGCAAGGGGTTCTGTTGTGTTACGGTGCGGATGTTCTCCCGAAATGTGTTTGTCAATCTTGTTTGGTGTGGGTTCACAGTGTGGCGCATACTTGTAACAGTGTTACAGTTGTTTTTACAGCCACCCTCAGTGTGACCTGTATGGCTGTTGACCAAGTATGCCTTGCATTCACTTGTGCGTGTGAAAAAGCTGTAGATATTATGTGATTGGGCCAGCACGCAAAGGCAGTGCCTTTAAGGTTTTTTGGCGCTCTGTACTTTTCTCTATGTTCGTGTACACAGCGGCGTTTTAACAGGTCATAAATTTTACTTTTTTAAACAGATACCGATAATTTCTGATATTACATTTTAAAGCTTTTATCAGCCGATAATATCGGCAGTTCGATATCATTAGACATCTCTAGTCAGAACAGTGGAACAAGTCAACACATTAGGCTACAAAATGCTTAAGGAGTCCACTTCAGTGAGGCCCACACCAGCAGAAGTCCATCCAAGAACTGCTTGGCCAGTCCAACAATCCAACCATTGTATTTATACCCTCGGGACTATGATTCGAAAGTGACATCAAGAAGACGGAGGTGTCTTTGGTAGCAGCATGTCTGCCCCTTTGCATTAAAATACCAAGGGAATCCACAAATTGGGGCGAATGCTTCCTCAGTGCTTTTAGATATGAAAAAGTTACGCTGCTCTAATGGGACTAGAAAGCCACAGCTGTGTTTCTTGTTTAGTGGCTGCTGAGTGGATCCAAATGTGCTCCTGACAGTTCGGAGTCACACAAGCCAACACTCGGCAGCTCTAAGGAGAAAGTTGTCTCTTAACAGCAAAAGAATGAGAGCGGACTCAACTTACTCTCATCAAAGGTTGAAAACACATGAATGAACAAGGCATGGCAAGACAGAATGCCCAAAAATAATTAAAGTACATGCATCACTGCATGCCTTGCAAATCTCCAGATACATTGTACAATTAATTAATATTCCCCTGGAGGGGTGTGAGCAGTGAGGTACTTAATTTCTGGCAATGCAAATGATATCATTGCCCAATCAGTCCTTGATCTCTGTTCAACAATCCACTCCAATATTGTACAACTGAGATTATTATATTATTCAACAACAGTTTTAAGTAACTAAGAAGTCCCAAAATGGTATATTGGCCAAAATATATACTATGTGTTAGAGTTAAGAAAGTTTAAAAGTAGGGATGTCCGATAATATCGGACTGACGATATTATCAGCCAACAATACTTTAAAATGTAATATCGGAAATTATCGGTATCAGTTTCCAAAAGTAAAATGTATGACTTTTTAAAACGCCGCTGTGTACACGGACGTAAGTCGGAGTACAGAGCGTCAATAAACCTTCAAGACCCTGTCTTTGCTGCCGGCCCAATCAAATAATATCTACGGCTTTTCACACACAAGTGAATGAAAGGCATACTTGGTCAACAACCATACAGGTCACACTGAGGGTGGCCGTATAAACAACTTTAACACTGTTACAAATATACGCCAGACTGTGAACCCACACCAAACAAGAATGACAAAAACATTACGGGAGTACATTCCCACTGTAACACAACAGAACAAATACCCAGAACCCCTTGCAGCCCACCTCAACCTCCTCATGTCTCAAATTCCAAGCTGCTGTTTTGAGGCATGTTAAAAAAATTAAATAATGCACTTTGTGTCTTCAATAATAAATATGGCAGTGCCATGTTGGCATTTTTTTTCCATAATTTGAGTTGATTTATTTCGGAAAACCTTGTTACATTGTTTAATGCACCCAGCGGCCCGTCACAACAAAATTAGGCATAATAATGTGTTAATTCCACGACGGTATCAGTTGATATCGGTATCGGTAATTAAGAATTGGACAACATCGGAATATCGGATATCGGTAAAAAAAGCCATTATCGGACATCTCTATTTTAAAGTGATTTTAGTAAGCCATATATATCACACACAACAATCAGAATATGCATGTTCAACACACAAGGAATTAGTAGACTGTGCTCTCTTTAGTCAACATAGGGCTGGTCAGTATACCGGTATTATAATATTGGTATATTTTAAAAAGCGGTATATGTTAGAGACAATATCGCTATGTAATATTTTTCTATTTTGTTTCCATTTATACCCACATTTACCTTTTAAACTAGATCTCAATTCTGTACACTGCTGCAGGAATTAGAATTTTCCTGAGGGAACTCTCCTGAAGGAATCAATAAAGTACTAACTAACTAACTAACTAACTAACTAACTAACTAACTATCTATCTATCTATCTACAGTATCTATCTATCTATCTATCCATCTATCTATCCATCTATCTACAGTATCTATCTATCTATCTATCTATCTATCTATCTATCCATCTATCTATCTATCTATCTATCTATCTATCCATCTATCTATCTATCTATCTATCTATCTATCCATCTATCTACAGTATCTATCTATCTATCTATCCATCTATCTATCCATCTATCTACAGTATCTATCCATCTATCTATCTATCTATCTATCTATCTATTGATTGATTGATACTTTTATTAGTAGATTGCACAGTACAGTACATATTCCGTACAATTGACCACTAAATGGTAACATCCGAATAAGTTTTTCAACTTGTTTAAGTCGGGGTCCACGTTAATCAATTCATGGTACAAATATATACTATCAACATAATACAGTCATCACACAGGTTAATCATCATAGTATGTACATTGAATTATTGACATTATTTACAATCCGGGGGGTGGGATGAGGAGCTTTGGTTGATATCAGTACTTCGGTCATCAACAATTGCATCGACAGAGAAATGTGGACATTGAAACAGTGTAGGTCTTATTTAGTAGGATATGTACAGCCAGCAGAGAACATGGTGAGTTCACATAGCATAAGAACAAGTATATACATTAGAAGTACATTTGAGTTGTTTATAATCCGGGTAGATGGGATGTGAATGGAGGAGGGTATTAGTAAAGTGTTGAAGTTGCCTGGAGGTGTTGTTTTAGAGCGGTTTTGAAGGAATATAGAGATGCAGTTACTTTTATACCTGTTGGGAGTGCATTCCACATTGATGTGGCATAGAAGGAGAATGAGTTAAGACCTTTGTTAGATCGAAATCTGGGTTTAACGTGGTTTGTGGAGCTCCCCCTGGTGTTGTGGTTATGGCGGTCATTTACGTTAAGGAAGTAGTTTGACATGTACTTCGGTATCAGGGAGGTGTAGCGGATTTTATAGACTAGGCTCAGTGCAAGTTGTTTTACTCTGTCCTCCACCCTGAGCCAGCCCACTTTGGAAAAGTGGGTTGGATTGAGGTGTGATCTGGGGTGGAGGTCTAAAAGTAACCGGATTAGCTTATTCTGGGATGTTTGGAGTCTAGATTTGAGGGTTTTGGAGATGCTGGGGTACCAGGAGGTATCTATCTATATATCTATCTATCTATCTATCAATCTACAGTATCTATCTATCCATCCATCTATCTATCTATCTACAGTATATATCTATCTACAGTATCTATCTATCTATCTACAGTATCTATCTATCTATCCATCTAACTAACTATTAGGGGTGTGGGAAAAAATCGATTTGAATTTAAATCACGATTCTCACGTTATCTATCTATCTATCTATCTATCTACAGTATCTATCTATCTATCTATCTATCTACAGTATCTATCTATCTATCTATCTATCTATCTATCTATCTACAGTATCTATCTATCTATCTATCTACAGTATCTATCTATCTACAGTATCTATCTATCTATCTATCTATCTATCTACAGTATCTATCCATCTATCTATCTACAGTATCTATCTACAGTATCGATCTACAGTATCTATCTATCTAACTAACTATTAGGGGTGTGGGAAAAAAATCGATTCGAATTTGAATCACGATTCTCACGTTATCTATCTATCTTTCTATCTATCTACAGTATCTATCTACAGTATCTATCCATCTATCTATCTATCTATCTATCTATCTAACTATTAGGGATGTGGAAAAAAATCGATTCGAATTTGAATCACGATTCTATCGTTGTGCGATTCAGAAGTGATTCTCTTTTTTTTTTAAATCAATTTTTTTTTTTAAATCCTGCTGAAATCGTATGTATCGAATGAATAGAGAATCCTTTTAAATCGGGAAAAAAAAATCGTTTTTGAATCGAGAATCGTGTTGAATTGAAAAACAAAATCGATTTTGAATCGAATCGTGGGACACCCAAAGATTCGCAGCCCTACTATCTATCTATCTATCTATCTATCTATCTATCTAGAGTACTTTCTATTCTATTCCATCATATAGTGCTATAATTACACAGCAACATCATGCATGGTTAGCCTATTCACTGAAAAAAATCCTAAACGATCAAACTTAAAGCTACCATGTCTGCAACTGACGGATAGTTGGAAGAGCTCCAGGTTGTATTTCAAGATGTGTAGCGAAGTCTGTTTTGATCCAGCAGGACAGTTTGTTTGACTTTGAAGTTTAAAAAATTTCCCCGCTAATAAAGTAGGCTTAACAAAAATATTTTCGAAGACATATTAGCGTAAAGGTGGATGCTTGACAGTGAGCTTTCGCTCATTGAAGGGATAATAGCTTTAATTTCTTGTCAGAAGGGACAAAAGGCAGACACTTATATGAAAAGGGTTTTTTTGACATGGGGAGCAGCAAAACAGGAACAAAAAAATTGGTTTTCTCCCCAAAGTGTCAGCCATGCCAAGTTTCCCTGCTCAGCCTTAGGCTTTGATACAGTACATGCTGGTGGAGAAACAACACAGCAGCAGCAGTGGTTTTCAGCTCCAGTCTGAATTTCCACAATCAGTTGTTTAAGGAGAACTGGACTTTTTGGGGGAATTTTATCTACCGTTCATAATTAAGAAAGACATGGCGACGGATGTCTTTTTTTTTTAATGCATTCTAACTTGTAAAGGAACGTAAATAAAAGTCTGCTCACAGCGGAACCAATGGGAGGTCCTCTATCCCGCCCATGAAACCCAATAATCGATACTCCATTTACAAACCCCGTTTCCATATGAGTTGGGAAATTGTGTTAGATTTAAATATAAACGGAATACAATGATTTGCAAATCATTTACAACCCATATTCAGTTGAATATGCTACAAAGACAACATATTTGATGTTCAAACTGATAAAAAATGTATTTTTTTGTTGCAAATAATCATTAACTTTAGAATTTGATGCCAGCAAGACGTGACAAAGAAGTTGGGAAAGGTGGCAATAAATACTGATAAAGTTGAGGAATGCTCATCAAACACTTATTTGGAACATCCCACAGGTGTGCAGGGTAATTGGGAACAGGTGGGTGCCATGATTGGGTATAAAAACAGCTTCCCAAAAAATGCTCAGTCTTTCACAAGAAAGGATGGGGCGAGGTACACCCCTTTGTCCACAACTGCGTGAGCAAATAGTCAAACACTTTAAGAACGTTTCTCAAAGTGCAGTTGCAAGAAATTTAGGGATTTCAACATCTACGGTCCATAATATCCTCAAAAGGTTCAGAGAATCTGGAGAAATCACTCCACGTAAGCGGCATGGCCGGAAACCAACATTGAATGACCGTGACCTTCGATCCCTCAAACGGCACTGTATCAAAAACCGACATCAATCTCTAAAGGATATCACCACATGGGCTCAGGAACACTTCAGAAAACCACTGTCACTAAATACAGTTTGTTGCTACATCTGTAAGTGCAAGTTAAAGTTCTACTATGCAAAGCGAAAGCCATTTATCAACAACATGCAGAAACGCCGCCGGCTTCTCTGGGCCCGAGATCATCTAAGATGGACTGATGCAAATTGGAAAAATGTCTAGGCCTGGTGTGTGTGTGTGTGTGTGTGTGTGTGTGTGTGTGTGTGTGTGTGTGTGTGTGTGTGTGTGTGTGTGCGGTACACAGGAGGACAGAGTGTAGGTACACAGAACATCAGAGGGTCAAATGTGCGAGAAAATGAGAGCAGACAGTGTCGCAGGTGCAGAAACATCCATCCATCCATCCATTTACTCCCGCCTGTCCCGTTTGGGGTCGCTGGAGCTAATCTTAGCTGCATTCGGGCGGAAGGCAGGGTACACCCTGGACAAGTCGCCACCTCATCGCAGGGCCAACACAGATAGACAACATTCACATTCACACAGTAGGGACCATTTAGTGTTGCCAGTCAACCTATCCCCAGGTGTATGTTTTTGCCGGTGGGAGGAAGCCCACGCAGTCACGAGGAGAACATGCAAACTCCACACAGAAAGATTGAACCCAGGACAACTCAGGACCTTCGTATTGTGAGGCACATGCACGAACCTCTGCTCCACCGTGCAGAAACACAAAAGAAGAATCCCTGTGGGATGCAGACGTTCATATTGTTATTTGGTGGCTTTTCATGCCTCACAATCAAACACTTTTATGTTAAAATACTGAACAGATGTTTAACTTATCCCAATAAACATATGTTCAGTATTTTAACATGAAAGTGTTTGATTGTGAGGCATGAAAAGCCACAAATTGCAACGGGTCCATCAGACCCATAAACGCTGCCTGAGTAACAACAATATGAACGTCGCACAAGGGTTAAAATATATATTTTTTTGTCAGTGTGTCAGGTTCTTCCCTCTTCTGCTAAGATCATCTTATTGTTAAGGGTCTGATGTATGCATCAACGCCGCCTTTAAAAAACAAAACAAAAAAAAAGGCACAATGATGGAGGTCTGATGTTTCTGTGTAGATTGAGTTACAAGTGATTGGTGGCTCTTCCTTTCACTTCCTTGCCCGCCTGGACTGCAATGCTCTTAAAACCTCATGCTTTAAAGATCCTGATGTCTGATGTAAACATAGTAGATAGTGCGTCCATCAGGTTCACCGGGTGCACACCCGCTGCAAAAAAAACCCCCAAAAAACGCTCAAACTGGTTTACAAAAAATGAGGTAGAGGGTAGTAATATAATTTGGTTAAATGTTAAGAGTATTGGCCAGAGCACTGGAAGAGGCTAATAATAACACAAGAGTGAATATAAAATGTGCAGGGTCCAAAAGAATAAAGTTGACATGCCAAAAAGTAAAGCAAATGATAAATGCGCTTAAGTGGAGTTACAGGCCAGTCTCATAAACAGCACACTACACAGTTCCTAATGTACACAAATGAGCTGATCCTATGTACCAGTGCCTACGGACTCAAGGGACATCTGCAAGGTTTTTGTGCAGTACCAACACTCAACAGAGGTTCTGCTGTCCCCGGGAACAATGGTAGACAAATGGTAAATGTGTTACGCTTGTGTGGCATTGTAATGCCGGATTCGGTCCTCCGTGGATGCGTCAGCAAGAACACAGCAAAAAGGTAAGAACTAAGGGATTTATTAAACAAAAGGAGCTTTGAACAAAAACACTGATACAAATAGAAAAGGCAAATAAAAGCGCTAGCATGGAAAGCTAGGACAAACAAACCGAAGCACAAAGGCGCACAAAAGGAAACACAAAACAACTAGCGTGAAAGCTAGGAATAAAATAAAGCTTAGCGTGAGAGCTAGCGAAAACGAGAGTGAGAGACAAGTCGTAAACAGATGTATGTGAACAAGCTAAGATCCGACAATCAGTGAACAGAAAACGCTGGCTTATAAACAGGTGGTGATTAGTAAAGACAGGTGTGCTGGAAAAGAGAGTAGCAGCTGAAACTACTGAGTGACCATGGAAACGAACAAAACAGGAACTAAGTATGTCAAACCGCAGAGTGATATAAAAATGGAACAAAAATAACAATATGGTGATGATCCGACCATCGGATCACAACAAAATGGGTTATACTTGTACAGCGCTTTGAGTACCTTGAAGGTAGAAAAGCGCTATACAAGTACAATCACAAAGATTATTATCAAGGCTTATATAGGCAACAGACCAAACACCCCGATGCCCTCGTTAGGTCAGGCTAAGTACAAAAATAAAACCGATTAAAAATGCTAAATGGGTTATACTTGTATAGCGCTTTTCTACCTTCAAGGTACTTAAAGCGCTTTGACACTATTTCCACATTCACCCCTTCACACACACATTCACACACTGATGGCGGGAGCTGCCATGCAAGGCCCTAACCACCACTGAAAGCAATGGATGTCGAGCGGGTCTAACATGATAGTGTGAAAGTCCAGTCCATAGTGGATCCAACATAACAGTGAGAGTCCATTAATCAAAAAAATAACTATTAACTTCCAAAAACATGCACCTGGGGATAGGTTGATTGGCAACACTAAAAATTGGCCCTAGTGTGTGAATGTGAGTGTGAATGTTGTCTGTCTATCTGTGTTGGCCCTGCGTTGAGGTGGCGACTTGTCCAGGGTGTACCCCGCCTTCCGCCCGATTGTAGCTGAGATAGGCGCCAGCGCCCCCCGCGACCCCGAAAGGGAATAAGCGGTAGAAAATGGATGGATGGACTATTAACTAATAAAACACCAAATGACATTGAGGCATATACCTGTTAAATTAGCTAAAAAAAAGCTAGCCTGCGAGTGTTAGCATGCTGACAGTTGACATTAATACAACACTAGAATATGACACTAAGGTAAATACCTGTCAAAATAGCTAATAAAGCTAACATGCTAACAGCACTATCTAACATGCCAACAGTTAGCAGTCAGGGCGTTGAGGGGTTCCGGTTTGGTGGCAGCGGGATTAGGTCTCTGCTGTTTGCAGATGATGTGGTCCTGATGGCTTCAACCGGCCGGGATCTTCAGCTCTCACTGGATCGGTTCGGAGTGTGATGCGACCGGGATGAGAATCAGCACCTCCAATTCTGAGTCCATGGTTCTCGCCCGGAAAAGGGTGGAGTGCCATCTCCGGGTTGGGGAGGAGACCCTGCCCCAAGTGGAGGAGTTCAAGTACCTCGGATCCTTGTTCACAAGTGAGGGAAGATTGGATTGTGAGATCGACAGGCGGATGGGTGCGGCGTCTTCAGTAATGCGGACGCTGGATCTATCCGTTGTGGTGAAACAGGAGCTGAGCCGGAAGGCAAAGCTCTCAATTTACCGGTCGATCTACGTTCCCGTCCTCACCTATGGTCATGAGCTTTGGGTTATGACCAAAAGTACAAGATCACGGGTACAAGCGGCCAGAAATTAGTTTCCTTTGTCGGGTGGCGGGGCTCTCCCTTAGATATACGGTGAGAAGCTCTGTCATCCGGGAGGAGCTCAAATTAAAGCCGCTGCTCCTCCACATGGAGAGGAGCCAGATGAGGTGGTTCGAGCATCTGGTCAGGATGCCACCCGAACGCCTCCCTAGGAAAATGTTTAGGGCACGTCCGACCGGTAGGAGGCCACGAGGAAGACCCAGGACACGTTGGGAAGACTATGTCTCCCGGCTGGCCTGGGAATGCCTCGGGATCCCCCGGGAAAAGCTGGACGATGTGGCCGGGGAGAGGGAAGTCTGGGCTTCCCTGCTTAGGCTGCTGCCCCCGCGACCCGACCTCGGATAAGCAGAGGAAGATGGATGGATATATATATATATATATATATATATATATATATATATATATATATATATATATATGAGTGTTGCTGGGTCAGGTTTGGTTTTGGAATTGGATTGCATTGTTATGGTATTGATGTGTATTGTTTTGTTGGCTTGATAAAAAAAAAAAAAATAACAATAAAAATAAAAAAAATCGATTTTTTAAAAATGAGAATCGATTCTGAATCGCACAACGATTTTTCCCCTCACCCCTAATATATATATATATATATATATATATGTATATGAACTGAAATTATTATTTCCATTCATTTTGGAACTTGAAAGCATACTTCTCCTTCTTACTTGTCGTGGCCACGTCTCTTCTTCATTCTTCCGCTTCGTCTCTGTTATGTTTTTGGACATTACTACTTGCCGTAGTTTTGAAGCAATGCATGATGGGAATCCGGATGTTGTGTGTCAGTGTATTAAAGTGCCGGCTGGAATAAACACACGCTGAGAAATATCTCCGTGCCTGCCTACTTTATGGGTTATAGATAAACCTATGGATAACGGAGACATATATAATAGTCTCCTTGACAGGTTGTAAAGGACGCTAAAGGCACGCCCCCAATATTGTGG
Organism: Nerophis ophidion; assembly: GCF_033978795.1. Lineage (NCBI taxonomy): Eukaryota > Metazoa > Chordata > Actinopteri > Syngnathiformes > Syngnathidae > Nerophis > Nerophis ophidion. The sequence goes on from NC_084627.1 coordinate 2,979,291, forward strand.
TCCGGATTGAAATTGGGAGAAATTCGCCATTATGGGGAGGGTTGGCCAGTACGGCTCAATTTGAGGCTGTGTGGATTTATTTGTCAGACAAATAATTGCACGGGCAACACAGTAGGAGACAAATGTTCACCCTCTTGTGCGCATCTGTTCAGAAGTAGAAGAGTTAGTTCAAACAAGCAAACTAAAACTCTGCATATGGGAGCTTTTCTAGGTATTTAAAGACGCTGAACCGTGTGACCTGAGATTTGCTTGCGCACTCGCAATTTAACAACGCCACCTGTCACCTTTGACTGATCTTCAGGATTAAACTGTCATACTCAATGTCGTCTCATCAAGTTGTCGACGTAATCCAGTCATCCAAAGCCCGGCGGGCTGAAATTCTCTCCAGTTGTGGTTTAAAAACACTGTTACAAAATGAGTCACGTGACTCCTAAGATGTTTTTTCTTCGCTATCTTGTACCTTTCTCCAGCCGGTTTGCGTATGACTTAGTGCTCTGTTAGACATAAGTGTTTTGACTACATTGAATGGACCGCAAAGGAGGAGGGGTGCTGCGTTCTTGACAAGCGACACCTCTGCGAGCGCATGTGAATGGAACATGCTGATGGGGTCCTCACATAACTCAATTGGAACATAGAAAACGTGTCAATAAGATGGTCTTGCCAAAGCTTTTGTGGAGAGAGGACTTGCGTCAAGAAAGACGATCATATTACTTGACATTCTTGAAGTTTGACTAACTTCTTCTTCAAAAAAAACTTTCCTTCGCCTGCTCGGGCTTACATGTATCAATACCACCAGATGAAACATTCATTTAGTTTGATAAATGATCCAACTGGCTTGAATGCACGTTCTTAAAAAGCTGTGTTGAATTAAAATGATGACATCACCAAATTAATAGCAGATTATTATAATAAACTGTATCATGTGAGTATACCTTTCGAATAGGGCTGGGCGATATATTGATGTAGTTGATGTATCGCGGGTTTGTCTCTGTGCGATATAGAAAATTACCATATCGTGATATTCGAGTATAAGTTCTCACGCAGTTGCTTTCATACTTGCCGACCTTGAAACCTCCGATTTCGGGAGAAGGGGGGAAGGGGCGTGGTCGAAGGGCGGGGGCGTGGTTGGGGCGGGGCTTGGTTAAGAGGGGAGGAGTATATTTACAGCTAGATTTACCAAGTCAAGTATTTCTTATATATAAAAAAGAAATACTTGAATTTCAGTGTTCATTTATTTACACATTTACACACACATAACACTCATCTACTCATTGTTGAGTTAAGGCAGGGGTCGGGAACCTTTTTGGCTGAGAGAGCCAAGAATCCAAATATTTTAAAATGTATTTCCGTAAGAGCCATTTAAAAACATTTTCAACACTGAACAACTAAATGCGTGCATTTTTAAGTAAGACCAACATTTCTAGAGTATAATAGGTCTCTTATTCTTTGTAATAACATTGTTATTCTGAAGCTAACTGTGGAGGGGGCGTGGCCTGCAGCAAAGCGGGATGTTGCCAGGACCAGCCTCGAAATCAGCGACAGATGCGTAGATGGCCCACCTTTGCCTTGTTATCTAATCACCTGTCGCTCTGTTATAAGCAGCAGCCAGGAGGAGAGACGGGGTTGGGGCTGGAGCCAGAGTGCGAGCGAGAACGAAAGAGGAAAAGACAATTGCTAGGGAGCAACTGAGAGACTTATTGAAAAATAAAACAACATTGTAACCCTGAAACAGGCTATCATGTCGGTGCTTGGTGGTCTGAAGAACCTCCAGGAGGGCAAGCCCCACACTAACCAATAATAAAAACATAACTTCTTACCATTAATGCAACTTCTTGAACAGGTGCGGTAGAAACGGATGGATAGATTCAAAATGCATGAGAATTTTTTTATATTTTGAGCGTTAACACTGTGATTACAAGTGGAATTTTTCATTACTTATCGTGTTACGCAATGTCAGCTCAGATTTATCCGAGAGCCAGATGCAGTCATCAAAAGAGCCACATCTGGCTCTAGAGCCATAGGTTCCCTACCCCTGAGTTAAGGGTTGAATTGTCCATCCGTGTTTTTCTAACCATATGCATGTACAGTAGATGGCAGTATTGTCCTGTTTAAGAGTGTCACAACATTGCTGTTTAGGGCAGACGAACTGCTTTACAGTAGACGAAAACGGACTGCTGTTGTTGTGTGTTGTTACCGCACTGGAAGGACGTTAATGAAACTGCCTAACAATAAACTCACATAAGAAACCAAAAACTCGCCTTCAATCATTCAACAGTCATTGGGCAGACATGCTGTTTATATTGTGGGAAAGCGGCCGTGAAAACTGGCTGTCGACACGTCACTCAGGTCCGCATGGAGCTGGAGGGGGCGTGTCCTCCAGCTCCGCCTGAATTTGGGGAGATTTTCGGGAGAAAATTTGTCCCGGGAGGGTTGGTGAGTATGGTTGCTTTTAGCTGCTAGCATTACACCACGGGCTCGTCTCGCTCTTTCTTGTGTCTCCTTCTCACAGACAGCAAGCGCACCTTTTTGCATACGTCACAAACGTATACGCCCTCGCGGAGCAGAGAGATAGCAGCATGGGTAACGTTAGCTGTGTTGCGAGTGGTAATACAAGAGAAAGAAGGTGCCAATCTGTTAACAAATGAAGGAAGAATTAATTCCCAAGAAAAACAGCAGGGGGTCCATTGTCTGGTGGTGGTTTGGCTTCAAGTGGGAATATGTCGAACAGACAACTGTAATTTGTCAAGTGTGGGGCAAAATCGTTGCTACAAAAAGTAGCATTACTGCTAATGTGTAGCATCATTTGAAAAGTCACCCGCTAGAGAATGAAGAGTGCTTACTCCACATATCAACATCTCTATCCGGTGCCACGCCAACAAAATGCCGAGGCAACCAATTCCACATCAACACCGTATGAAAAAAATAGTGAACAACATAAGGAGATAACGTCCGCAGTAACCTACCGCATAGCGATTTAATTTCCAAGAAATCTGCGTTCAAAGGACTCCGGCTTATTAGTGATTCCCAAAGCCCAAAAAAAGTCTGTGGGCTATAGAGCGTTTTCATTTCGGGCTCCAGTACTCTGGAATGCCCTCCCGGTAAAGGTTCGAGATGCTACCTCAGTAGAAGCATTTAAGTCTCACCTTAAAACTCATTTGTATACTCTAGCCTTTAAATAAACTCCCTTTTTAGACCAGTTGATCTGCCGTTTCTTTTCTTTTTCTCCTATGTCCCCCCCCTCCCTTGTGGAGGGGGTCCGGTCCGATCCGGTGGCCATGTACTGCTCGCCTGTGTATCGGCTGGGGACATCTCTGCGCTGCTGACCCGCCTCCGCTTGGGATGGTTTCCTGCTGGCTCCGCTGTGAACGGGACTCTCGCGACTGTGTTGGATCCATTATGGATTGAACTTTCACAGTATCATGTTAGACCCGCTCGACATCCATTGCTTTCCTCCTCTCCAAGGTTCTCATAGTCATCATTGTCACCGACGTCCCACTGGGTGTGAGTTTTCCTTGCCCTTATGTGGGCCTACCGAGGATGTCGTAGTGGTTTGTGCAGCCCTTTGAGACACTAGTGATTTAGGGCTATATAAGTAAACATTGATTGATTGATATTATGCAGCTCATTTTTATTTGACAGTTATTGAAATATCTTGTGTGACATCATGCACAAAAGTGCACTTTATTTGTTTTAGAATATTGTAATGGTGTTCTGTACAAAAAGCAAACTTTAATTTAGAGTTGTTTTGATGTGTCATCTTAGTGACATCATGCACAAAAGTGCACTCATAGCTTGTTTTAAAATGTCTCTGACAATCTTGCACTTTCTGTTTTGGAAATGAATGTTTGTGCCACTGCTTAATAACTGTTTGAAAAATACACTTTTGGTCAATTGACTTAGTTGTGGTTTCCCTCTCTTCATGAAAATTTAAAATGAGCATGTTTTAATGCAGTATGACGAAGAATGTTTTAATTTAGACACAGAATCATCATACTGCTGTGATTATTTGCATCAAGTGTTCATTCAAGGCTAAGGCAAAATATGGAGGTATACTGTATATCGTGTATCGTGACATGGCCTAAAAATATCGAGATATTAAAAAAAAGGCCATATTGCCCAACCCTACTTTCAAATGTAATTAGGGCTGCAACAATGAATCGATTAAATCGAAAAAAAAAAAATGAGCTTTGATTATTATTATGTTGCTTGCATGATTAGTGCTTGTGCTGAACAGACAGAGGTTGGACAGACGGGAATCATTTGTCCTATGTGACATTCAAAATTTTGGACAGTCAGAAATAAATAAAATATTAGACATAGTCTATTCAGCAATTTACTGAGGTAGCGACTTATCCAGAGTGTACACCGCCTTCCGCACGAATGCAGATGAGATAGGCTCCAGCACTCCCCGCGACCCCAAAAAAGGACAAGCGGTAGAAATGGATAGATGGATGGAATTTTATAGCTGCTGGATGACTTATGAGGTTGATTAGAATGAATTCAACTAATGCGTTTTGGTGTTTGCTGGCATTTTTGTTAGTTGTTGTTCTTTTTTTCTATTTAGTGTGAAGTGAATTATATTTATATAGCGCTTTTCTCTAGTGACTCAAAGCGCTTTACATAGTGAACCCCAATATCTATGTTACATTTAAACCAGTGTGGGTGGCACTGGGAGCAGGTGGGTAAAGTGCCTTGCCCTAGGACACAATGGCAGTGACTAGGATAGCGGAAGTGGGAATCGAACCTGCAACCCTCAAGTTGCTGGCACGGCCACTCTACCAACCGAGCTATGCTGCTAATATATTTAGGAAATATATTAGCAGCGCTGCAATATATCTCGTACATGAAAAGACGTCTTTCATTGTGCATTTTCCTAAGTCATTCCAGACGCATGAATGCGCTGATGATGCGATCTACAGCCTCGCGCAGAAAATGAAATGTCAAAGTGCATTTGTGCACGTTTCTGTTGTCTAGATTGCAATTCAGAAAAGGTGTTACAGAATATAGAATATGCTGCTGGGTTCAACACATCGCACACAGGTAGAAGAAGCATGATAAAAAGAATGTACAGAAAATGACTGTCTGTGTAAAAACCCTGTACGCATGCAAGGACCTCATTCAGATAGAGCGGTCTGCAAAAAGTCTTAGTACAGGGGTGCCAAACTCATTTTAGCTCATGGGCCGCACGGAGGACAATCTGCGCACACGCGGGCTGGACATTTAAAAAAAAAGGGCATTAAAACTAAAAAATAAAGTCAACTTCAGATTGTTTTCTTAGTCTTACTTTGGCCAAAAATAGAACGGACAGATTCTGAAAATATTACACTAGAAATATATAAAAAAATCCCGGCAGCGTTAAAGTTTAGATCCATGAAGGAAAGAAGAAAGTGAATGAATGTTTATAAGTGAATACATTTACATATGCATAAACATTTGTTTTGTTTTGTATTTTTTTTATTTTTTATGAATTAAGTAACGTTGACGACAACATTTTTCCCAAACACAATATAGAATTTGAGATATAACATGGTAATGCATATATTTATCATTTGTTTCCAAAACGCTTACAAAAAAGTGGGACCCCATTTTTATAACTTGATGGGGTCCCTGGGAAAATTCCTAGCACCGACAATAGAGATGTCCGCTAATATCAGACTGCCGATATTATCGGGCGATAAATGCTTTAAAATGTAATATCGGAAATTAGCGGTATCTCATTTCAAAAAGTAAAATGTATGACTTTTTAACACGCCGATGTACAAAGTGGTACACGGACGTAGGCAGTTGCGTCTCCCAGTCATACTTGTCAACCCTCCCGATTTTTCCCAGGACACTCCCGAATTCCAGTGCCCCTCCCAAAAATCTCCCGGGGCAACCATTCTCCCTGAATTTCTCCCGATTTCCACCCAGACAACAATATTGGGGGCGTTCCTTAAAGGCACTGCATTTGCGTGCCGGCCCAATCACATAATATCTATGGCTTTTCACACACACAAGTGAGTGCAAGGCATACTTGGTCAACAGCCATACAGGTCACACTGAGGGTGGTCGTATAAACAATTTAATACTGTAACAAATATACGCCACACTCTGAACGATTAACCAAATAAGAATGACAAACACATTTCGGGAGAACATCCGCACCGTAACAAAACATAAAAACAACAGAACAAATACCCAGAAACCCTTGCAGCACTAACTCTTCCGGGACACGACAATATACACCCCCTGCTGCCCCCCCCCCCCTCACCTGGACCCCTCCCCCCCAACCCCGCCCACCTCAACCTCCTCATGCTTTCTCAGGGAGAGAATGTCACAAATTCTAAGCTGTTGTTTTGAGGCATGTTTAAAAAAAGAATGCACTTTGTGACTTCAATAATAAATATGGCAGTGCCATGATGAGGCGGCAACTTGTCCAGGGTGTATACCGCCTTCCGCCCTATTGTACCTGAAACAGGCTCCGGCGGCCCCCGTGACCCCGAAAGGAATAAGCGGTAGAAAATGAATGGATGAAGGCATTTTTTTCCATAACTTTAGTTGGTTTATTTTGAGTTGATTTATTTTGGAAAACCTTGATACTTTGTTTAATGCATCCAGCGGGGCATCACAACAAAATTAGGCATAATAATGTGTTAATTCCATGACTGTATATATCGGTATCGGTTGATATCGGAATCGTTAATATTGGCAAAAAAGCCATTATCGGACATCTCTAACCAACACTGATAGAGTATTGGTGCCTGCAAAACAGCAGCAGGCAACTGCTAATCAAATATCATCCAAGGGGCCATAGATGATTCATTTGCAGGTTGGATCTTGCCCGCGGGCCTTGACTTTGACGTCTTAGTCCAGGGGTAGGGAACGCATGGCTCCCGAGCCAGATGTGGCTCTTTTGATGACTGCATCTGTCTCTCAGATAAATCTGAACTGACGTTGCTTAACACGATAAGTAATTAATAATTTCGCTGGTTAATACAGTGTTAAAAATAATGTTAAAAATACAAAACATTCTCATGCATTTTAATCCATCCATATGTTTCTATCGCACCTGTTCTGGTTGTGTTTCCCTCTTGTTTTCATGTCTTATTATATTTTTTTGCCTTTTGGTCCGGGACCCTTTGGGACTGTGTGACAAGGGGTGTCACTTTCGTGACCTCTGTGGTGCTTTTTTTGTGGACTTCTGGATCTGCCTCCCGGTAGCCTTTTGGCCATGGAGACCAGCTGCTGGGTGTCTGCTACACCAGAGTCTGTTTGGATGTACTGGAGGAGATGCGGATGAGGGGGACAGGCCTGCGGAGCTGGCACTGAGCGCTGGGACGGAGAGGCTTCGCGGTGTCTTGACTGGGTGAGCAGGTGTCGGACACCTCAGTCACCTTGAACGTATCCTCGCTCATCCATTCGGACTAGACACTGGCCGAGAGTGGAGTCGGCTGTCTTGGTTGCTTTGTTGGGTCTGCTCCTGTCTCTGGCCATGCTCCCTCCACCCCAGCGGACGATGGCGTGGAACACCGCAGAGGCCACCACAGTGGATATGTTTCTTTTACTTTTTATTCATAGCTGTATGTAGAAGTGTCTGGTTGTATCTGCTGCTTTAATGTCTTTAATGTCCTCTGTGTTCTTTGATGTTTCCCTCTTACACACATGGAAGAGGGATGTGTACCATGGTTATGAGTTTTTTTTTTTTTTTTTTTTTCCCCTTGGCCTCAGTCTGCACCTCCTCTCCAGGGCCCAGGCAAAGACCAATTTTTTAAATTTTATTTTAATCTTCTATTTTTTTCTCCCCCCCTTCCCCCCTTTGTTTACCTTTATCTCATCTTTTTTGTAAGGGGCGCTGGAAGCCGGCAGACCCGTCAGCGATCTTGTTCTGTCTCCCTGTAATGTTTGTCTAAACTTGAATGGGATTGTGCTGAAAATTTTAATTTTCCTGAAGGAACTCTCCTGACGGAATAAATAAAGTACTATCTATCTATCTATCTATCTGTCTGTTCAACAATTCGCATTAATGGTCAAAAGTATTTTATTTATTATTGGTTAACTTCAGAATAATAATGTTATCAAAAAGAATAAGAGATGCACGCATTTAGTTGTTGTAATCAGGGAAAGTCCAAAAAAGAAGAGGAGGCGTAGAATTCTCTTGTCAGAGCGTGGGACGACACTCTACAAGTGTACAGGTCCACGGGTTTCTCCTTATTGAGCGAAACTGAATCCTGTCTCTGTTTGATTCCTTGCTTCTAGTCTGTTTAATAGAATTCATCAGTGTTTGAACCTGACAGTTGTATTCAGTGTTAAAAATATTATACGGAAATACATTTTAAAATATTTGGCATTCATGGCTCTCTCAGCCAAAAAGGTTCCCGACGCCTGTCTTAGTCGATCACGCACAACACGCCCACCAATAGTACACCTTCTTTCATTTTTTTGCACACGCTGATAAAAGCGTCATCTTAGTAAATCAGGCTTCAAATATTTTAATTGTTCTCTTTTTTTTTAACACCAAAAAATGGTTATTGAACAATGTATTTCCCATTAACATATGCATCAAATTAAATCCAAGAGTGATTACATAAATTAAAAAAAAAAGTGTGGAATAAATTGTAATGGGCTCAGGGGCACCCCTCAAAATAAAAGTATTTTTAGTAGTGAATTATATTTATATAGCGCTTTTTCCTCAAGTGACTCAAATCGCTTTACATAATGACCCAAGATCTAAGTTACAATTAAACCAGTGTGGGGGGGCACTGGGAGCAGGTGGGTAAAGTGTCTTGCCCAAGGACACAACAGCATCGACCGGGATGGCAGAAGCAGGGATCGAACCTGCAACCCTCAACTTGCTGGCACAGCCGCTATACCACCGAGCTATACCGCCCCAATTAAGTCCTTGCAAGTGGCATCAAGAACAGATTACATGACTGTTTTTACTTTCATGACACCCATTTTTCATGATGTACATTATTTTGGGGACATTTTTAATCAACAGACTGAAACTAGGGGGAGTGGAAGCATGACTTACCGCATTGGTGACGTCAATTTCATAAACCCGCTGAAAGGTAGATCGATCAAAGAACACCAGCTTCCCGTTACCCTCGTCTTTCTTGACTGAGGTGCCCGTCACAATGAGCTGGTCATCTGGGCTAAAACAGCAGTCCGTCCTGGTCAGGGGAAAAGTATACGCCGTTGGATTAAGGCGCACTTTTGGCAAATCTGCACATATTACAAATTCTCACATGGTAAAGTAGTTAGTCAGCCCGTTAGCCATATTTAATGGCTTCTTGAAGTTGCGGACATCCCACATCTTCAGCGTGTCATCACCTAGGAGATAACAGAACATGTTGACAACACACATTTGAAAAAAAAACAGCGCATCATTTTTAACATAGAAGTAATATAAATATTAAATGAACGCAACCGCTCACCTCCACGTGACGCAAGGATTACGCCGTCGTACGAAAAGGAGAGGCAAGAGATGTCGGATCCTGGAATGTGGGCTTGCCGACAATGGAACTTTGTGTGGACCTAAAAAATTAAATCAGAGCAAAATGTGGCAATTGTGAAGAAATTAGAATATAAAACTTGTTTTCAGTTATTTCACCTTTTTTGTTAAGTACATAACTCCACATGTGCTCATTCATAGTTTTGATGCCTTCAGTGACAATTTACAATGTAAATAGTAGGGCTGTGAATCTTTGGGTGTCCCACGATTCGATAATATATCGATTTTCTTCGATTCGATTCGATTCAAAAACTATATTTGTCCGATTCAAAACGATTCTGTATTCATTCAATACATATGATTTCAGCAGGATCTACCCCAGTCTGCTGACATGCAAGCAGAGTAGTAGATTTTAATAGATAATTAATTTAGTAGATAATTGTAAAGGACAATGTTTTATCAACGGATTGCAATAATGTAAATTTGTTTTAACTATTAAACGAACCAAAAATATGACTTATTTTATCTTTGTGAAAACATTGGACACAGTGTGTTGTCAAGCTTATGAGATGCCATGCAAGTGTAAGCCACTGTGACACTTTATTTTTATTTTTATACATTTCTAATAATAATGTCAACGAGGGATTTTTAATCACTGCTATGCTGAAATTATAACTAATATTGATACTGTTGTTGATGATATTAATTTTTGTTTCAATACTTTTGGTTTGTTCTGTGTCGTGTTTGTGTCTCCTCTCAATTGCTCTGTTTATTGCAGTTCTGAGTGTTGCTGGGTCAGGTTTGGTTTTGGAATTGGATTGCATTGTTATGGTATTGCTGTTTAGTGGTTTGTTTGATTGATTGATTGAAAAAAAATTAAAAATAAATAAATAAAAAATGTTATTTAAAAAAATCGATTTTTAAAAAGTTAGAATCGATTCTGAATCGCACAACATAAACGATTCGATTCGTATTCAAATCGATTTTTTCCCCACACTCCTAGTAAATAGTCATGAAAATAAAGAAAACACTTTGAATGAGAAGGTGCCTTGGGTGTTCATCATATATGAAGCGGATTCTGATTAAAACAGCACACCGGTTTTTCATTGTTAATTAGTTTTATTCAGTTCCATCTTCTTCCCTCTTTCTTCGTCTGTATGACAAAGGGTTTTGTTTAGAGATGTCCGATAAATGCTTCAAAATGTAACATCGGAAATTATCGGTATCGGTTTCAAAAAGTAACATTTATGACTTCTTAAAACACCGCTGTGTACATGAACGAAGGGAGGCGTACAGAGCGCCAATAAAACTCAAAGGCACTGCCTTTGCATGCCGGCCCAGTCACATAAAATCTACGGCTTTTCACACACACACAAGTGAATGCAAGGCATTCTTGGTCACCAACCATACAGGTCACACTGAGGGTGGCCGTATAAACAACTTTAGCACTGTTACAAATATGCGCCACACTGTGAACCCACACCAAACAAGAATGACGAATATATTTCGGGAGAACATCCACACCGTAACACAACATAAACACAACAGAACAAATACCCAGAACCTCCTACAGCACTAACTCTTCCGGGACCCTACAATATACACCCCCGGCACCCCCTATAACCCCCCCCCCCCCCACCACCACCACCACCTTAATCTCCTCGTGCTCTCTAAGGGAGAGCATGTCCCAAATTCCAAGCTGCTGTTTTGAGGCATGTTGAACAAAATAATGCACTTTGTGACTTCAATAATAAATATGGCAGTGCCATGTTGGCATTTTTTTCCCCCATAACTTAATTTTATTTTGGAAAACCTTGTTACATTGTTTAATGCATCCAGTGGGGCATCACGACAAAATTAGGCATGATAATGTGTTAATTCCACGACTGTATATATCGGTATCGGTTGATATCATTATCGGTAATTAAGAGTTGGACAATATCGGAATATCGTCAAAAAGGCCATTATCGGACATATCTAAAAATGACCCTAAAAACTTCGGCAAAATAGCAACAGTAAAGCACAGGACAATCCAAAATAGTTGATCACAAAAGTAAATCCGGTGGATAACTGCAAACCAAGGAACAGTAGATAACCTGAATTACTAGAAAAAAAAATATCTGCATAATTCACCTTGTATAGAACATTACGGTATGTTGATGCTGAATTCCACTGTTTTTGATTACAGTAAATTACTTTGAAAAAAATCGGTTGATATTGATATCTGTAATTAAGAGTTGGACCTTATCGGAATATCGGATATCGTCAAAAAAGCCATTATCGGACATCCGTAGTTTTGTTGCTTTCAGAGTTCCTGCTAGACCTGGGCTACTTCACGTCTGCCTAATGCTTAATAAACGGACCTCCTGCTCGCACTTGACCTGCCTTCTCTGCATCCTGGGATCACTCCAACAGCCAAAATACGGCATCTTCGCAGGAACCAAACAGGACATACCACCAAAACAAGAGTACCAGGACAGGAAATGATACCAAACACAGGAAAATAAAGAACAAAAGTCCAAAGTCTTATGTGGGATCATGACACAATCTTTATTCACGTCTGCCTAATGCTTAATATACGGACCTCCTGCTTGCACTTGACCTGCCTTCTCTGCAACCTGGGATCACGCCAACAGCCAAAATTTGGCATTTTCGCAGGGACCAAACAGGACATACCACCAAAACAAGAGAACCAGGACAGGAAATGATACCAAACACAGGAAAATAAAGAACAAAAGTCCAAACTCTTATGTGGGATCATTAAACAGTCTTTATCAATGTGACGGAAAATAAGTTGTGCAGCAATTTGAGTCTATTTGCACGACTGACAGATGCATCTAAACCAGTGCGGCCCGGGGGACATTTGCGGCCCGCAGCTAATTGTTTACCGGCCCGCCACACATTCTGCAAAAATTGCAAAATTGATAGTATTGCAAAAATGTAAAAAACATTTAAAAAAAGTGGAATGTGGTGAAATCTAATGAAAAAAGTGGCAATGTTGACACAAAGCTGCCATGCAGGCAGTTTTTTTTTCCTTTTGTCTTTATTTTCTTTTTTTTCCATTGTTAAAAAAAAAGGACAAAAAAATCAATGTTATAATGAATTATTACTTAAAAATTATCCCTTTAAAATGTTTTATGTGGACAAAATATTGCATATGTTGTGTGGTTGCCATATAAAAACATAAAAGTTTTGACAAAAGAGCATAAAACAAACAAAATAATAGTTCGAACTTAAAATTGACAGATATATCGGAAGTTGATCTTGAAATTTAAAGGGGAACATTATCACCAAACCTATGCAAGCGTCAATATATACCTTGATGTTGCAGAAAAAAGACCATGTATTTTTTTAACCGATTTCCGAACTCTAAATGGGTGAATTTTGGCAAATTAAACGCCTTTCTATTTATCGGTCTTTTAGCGATGACGTCAGAACGTGACGTCACCGAGGTAACACACCCGCCATTTTCATTTTCACATTACAAACACCGGGTCTCAGCTCTGTTATTTTCCGTTTTTTCGACTATTTTTTGGAATCTTGGAGACATCATGCCTCGTCGGTGTGTTGTCGGAGGGTGTAACAACACTAACAGGGAGGGATTCAAGTTGCACCACTGGCAAGAAATCTGCCGCCATACCCCCATTGAACGTGCCAGAGTGTCTGCCGGCGATGCTAAGACAGACATGGCACAGAGATGTATGGATAACCTACAGATGCATTTGCAACGATTAAGTCAACGAAATCACAAAGGTGAGTTTTGTTGATGTTGTTGACTTATGTGCTAATAAGACATATATGGTTGCGGCATGACTGCCAGCTATCCATCCATCCATCCCATCCATCTTCTTCCGCTTATCCGAGGTCGGGTCGCGGGGGCAGCAGCCTAAGCAGCTAATCGATGCTAACATGCTATTTACGCTAGCTGTATGTACATTTGAAACTAGATACCCACATTTAATGCAAAACAAACACTTACCAATCGACGGATTTAAGTTGCTCCAGTGTCTCAAGATGCGAAAGTCCTGATCGTTTGGTCCGCACTTTTTACCGGCGATGCTAATAACGGTGAGACACTTTATTAGGTACACCCATGCTATGGCCGAATAGCGTCAATAGCTATTCGCTCAATAGCTTCAATTTTGTTTTCGCTATCTGCCTCCATACTCCGACCATCTGTTTCAATACATGCGTAATCTGTTGAATCGCTTAAGCCGCTGAAATCCCAGTCTGAATCCGAGCTAATGTCGCTATATCTTGCTGTGGTAACCGCCATGTTGTTTGTATTGGCAGCCCTGTATGACGTCACAGGGAAATGGACGGGTGGATATAGCGATGGTGAAAATCAGGCACTTTGAAGCAGTTTTTCGGGATATTCCGGGAGGTGTAAAATTTTGAAAAAAACTTCGAAAAATAAAACAAGGCACTGGGAACTGATTTGTATTGTTTTTAACCCTTTTGAAATTGTGATAATGTTCCCCTTTAAGTGTTAAAAGTAAAAAAAAAAAACTAAAAAAAATGCATCACTTTGGTTTTTCGGATCTCAAATACATTTAGTAGGATTTTATTTAACTTTTCACTGTGATTACTCAAAAATATTAAATAATAGAAATCAATGGTGTCCTGCATTATTGATCTTTGAGGGCTTTAATTGCTAATTAAAGGAACTCTCCTGAAGGAATCAATAAAGTACTATCTATCTATCTATCTATCTATCTATCTATCTACTGCATATTTCAGTTTTACTATAAAAAACAAAGTTGTCTTTGACAGAAAAGGCATAAAACCTTATTTGTTTTACTTTATATCAACCTCAAGTTGATATAGATATTTACTGTAAGCATTAAATAAAAAAATAATAGTAATAATTTGAACTATCTTTAACATTTTAGGGACTGAGACCCTTTATGCTCCCCAGGAGCCCTAAGGATTAAAAAAAACCAAACATGTATTTTCTTCCATCCATCCATCCATTTTCTACCGCTTATTCCCTTTTGGGGTCGCGGGGGGCGCTGGCGCCTATCTCAGCTACAATCGGGCGGAAGGCGGGGTACACCCTGGACAAGTCGCCACCTCATCGCAGGGCCAACACAGATAGACAGACAACATTCACACTCACATTCACACACTAGGGCCAATTTAGTGTTGCCAATCAACCTATCCCCAGGTGCATGTCTTTGGAGGTGGGAGGAAGCCGGAGTACCCGGAGGGAACCCACGCATTCACGGGGAGGACATGCAAACTCCACACAGAAAGATCCCGAGCCTGGATTCGAACCCAGGACTGCAGGAACTTCGTATTGTGAGGCAGACACACTAACCCCTCTTCCACCGTGAAGCCATGTATTTTCTTATGGTTTGAAAATGAAAAATATCAAAATGGCCCCCGCATTCTTACATTTTTCCGTATGCGGCCCTCTGTGGAAAAAGTTTGGACACCCCTGCTGTAAACGGTTCCTCTCTCATACACACACACACACACACACACACCTGAGTGTGGGTTAGACATTGTGTGTAAGTGCGGAGGTGTGCTGCTCCACACTGGAAGTAACCCAAAACAAACACAAATACAAAAGAACACCAGTAGAAACCAAGGTGAAGGATGAGAAACCCTAAAGCTGACAATGGTTTTGACATCACATAATTACTCTCTAATTAGAAGCATGCTGTTTCTTTTTCAGGCTCCTACATCAAATAATCACCAAGGACCTTTATTAACCGAGCGCTAATTAGCTCCTCCAGAGGATGCTCCGTGGTGGGAGAACTGAACTGGCGCGGAGATAGCGGCGATCGATCATTACAAGACACGGGTGAAGCAATAGTTTGGTGAGGTGGGCGTGCTAACACCCGAGCAAACATAACCTCGGTTTATACAGCTACAATTTCATTAATTCTCAACACAATGCAAATAAACCAGGTGAAAAGAGAGTGGAGCAATAGCGTGCCTTTTTTTTTTTGTGTGTGTCTCAAAAATGTGGATAAGGAATTTTAAGTGCACAAAGTGTGAAAGACAGATAAGATAGAGAAGTATAGAGAGAGGGAGAGAAAAGTGGGGAGAGTGGAGTGTGAGGTGAAAAAGTGATGTGCCCTCGCGATACACAAGGGAATTGAGGTCGTATCTGGCTTGTAAGTAAATGGACTCAGGTTATTAACTGGGACAAGATAACGGTGTCACCTTGAACTGTAGATAACCAGGATTCCACTTTTTAAATGCTTGGCCTTGGACACTTTTGTCTTCGAGGATTATTAAATTTTTTTCCCCATCATCGTTTTACCACAGACTCTCATCCCCTTTTCACGTTCCGTCTTTATCTACGTACTTTCTTCACTTGGCTGTACTTAAGAGTTTAACATAATAAAACAACATTTTCAAATCTTAAGGCAGGTGTGGAACACTGACAAGTAAAGCTTAAAGCAAGTCACACACACAAAGTACTCAACCCTAAGAGCATAAAATGGAAACCCCGCAGGTCTTACTCAAAAGTAACTCTCGCTATCTCCAGTTATTAGGGCTGCAAATCTTTGGGTGTCCCACGATTCGATTCAATATCGATTCTTGGGGTCGCGATTCGATTATAAATCAATTTTTTTGATTCAACACGATTCTCGATTCAAAAATGATTTTTTTCCGATTCATAACGATTCTCTATTCATTCATCCATCCATTTTCTACCGCTTATTCCCTTTTTGGGGTCGCGGGGGGCGCTGGCCACAGGCTGATTGCCTCCATGCCACGCCGTATTGATGCAGTAATCAGTGTTTAAGGATTCCCAATCAAGTACTGAGTTCATTAATTGATATTTTCAAATGTTTGATTTTGTTTTGCTGTCCTGAATCTTTTTTTTTTACTTGGTCTGAGGACATTTTTTGAGATAGGATTTTTGAGTTTTCTTAAACTGTATGACATAATCAGCAATATTAAAATAAAAGGTTTGCAATATTTCAGATATTGCAAGCCAGTAATGAATCCAGAATGTTTGATATTTTCATGTTTTAGTTGCATTACAGAAAGTAAAGGACTTTATCACAATACTCCAGGCACGACTACTGCAAGAACATTCAGAAGCTGCAGTTTACAGAATAGTGCTGCTCGGATCCTGATGAGAGTGCGGAAATAAGACCAAATCACACCAACTCTTAAAACCCTTCACTGGCTTCCTGTTCCACTCAGGAATGAATTCAAAATCTCCCTACTAACTCACCAGTGCCTCCATGGAAATGGCCCCGTCTACCTCAAAGAACTGCTCACCCCCAAACCCTCCACACGACATCTCCGCTCCAAACAGGCTAACCTCCTCCAACCTCCAAGAACAAAGCTACGAACTCCACAGCTCCCAGTCTGTGGAATGTTCTCCCTGACCACCTGAGGGTACCTCAGACTGTGGATGCTTTTAAAAAAAGCTTAAAAACCCTTCTTTAAAAAAAAAATTAAAAAAAAGCCTTTTTATAGATATGCATGCTGGTTCTAGCTATTAGGCTGTTTTTAGTTTTATATTTTCATTATCTTTTTATTATTATTTTTCCTATTTTTTTTACACTGTGGCACTTTGGGGTTGTTTGCTCAACGCAAAGTGCTTTTTTACAAATAAAATCTATTATTACTATTATAATTTTCTGAGACACTCCTGTAAATACATTTAATAAAGTCAAATACAAGTAAGGCAACAAGAGACACTTCTCTTTTGTAAAGTAAATCTGAAGAGCCGATATAGGCATCTAAATCAACTGAGAAGCTGGACAGGACAAAAAAAGGAACCCTCGCTCTGGTATATAATGAACACAATTCATAAACATACATCCATGTCTTTATGTTTCACCAGGAAGTCTAGTTATGAGAACTTGTTTGACCCCGGTCTTCCATCAGTATCCTCTTTCTAAAATTAATACCATCTGCGGTTTGTACTCGCTGGGTTTAAGCTCCTCTTATGTTGTCGTCTTGCGGGAGGTTAAGCTAACTTTAGTGTTCTTTTTTTTTTTTGCACCACCAAAGAAAGACCAGTCTTTCCTGCACACCTGTTGAAATATTTAAGGGGATACTCGTGTGGCAGATAAATACGATGCAAGCATAAATTGTACACATTTGATATATAGAGACAACCAATGACAGCCAGTGGAGAACAGACTTGCGTATGTCAAGGCTGCACATACTTAAACTTGAAAATCTGCTCCAGTTCTATAGAGCACTGTTTTTCAACACTGGAGATTATCTAATTTTACCTAATTGGGTTAAAAATATTTTTTGCAAACCAGTACATGTATAAAGTTATAATCCGCAAATGTGCCATTGTTGAGTGTCTGTGCTGTCTAGAGCTCGGCAGAGTAACCGTGTAATACTCTCTCATATCAGTAGGTGGCAGCAGTTAGCTGATTGCTTTGTAGACATCGGGAACATGGTTTGTCACGATCACAACAAGCGGGCGGCAGCGTGTAGGTAAAAATGTATCTAAAACTTAAACCAAAAATAAATAAAAGGCGAGTGCCGCTAAGAAAAGGCATTGCAGCTTAGGGATGGCTCTGCAAAATGAAACTAAAACTGAACTGGCTGCAAAGTAAACAAAAACAGAATGCTGGACAACAGCAAAGACTTAAAGCGTGTAGAGCAGAGGGCGTCTACAAAGTACATCCATACATGACGATCAACACAACGACAGATAGCGTCCACATAACTTTGTCATGATCCGTAGTCTGGATCATGTTTAGTTTAGTTATTTTCTGTTAGTTTGGACTCCCTTTGTTGTTTGTGTACCTTTTTGTGAGTCAGTTTGGTCACCATGGCAACATATTAATTTCACCTGCTGAGGGTTCCAGACGCACACCTGTTTTTGTTAATTACTTCCTTATTTAAGCCTGCCTTGTCCCGTCAGTCGGTCTTGGTCCCGTGTTTGCGGTATGCAACTGTTTCGTTGGTAATTCTAGATTTCTTGTTACCTGATCCTGTGCTAGTGTTAGCATTAGCTTCTGTGCTTTCGCCACGCGTTTCTTTTCGTCTGTTTTTGTACCAGTGTTTTGTTATTAAATACTGTCATGATCCGTAGTCTGGATCATGTTTAGTTTAGGTATTTTCTGTTAGTTTGGACTCCCTTTGTTGTTTGTGTACCTTTTTGTGAGTCAGCTTGGTCCCTTCTGTCACGTGGGGGTCGCATTTTAATGCGGGATCGTTCCTCCAACGCAAACATAGACACTCCGGACAACAACTAAAAGGTAAGAATGATTTAATAACAAAACACTGGTACAAAAACAGACGAAAAGAAACGCGTGGCGAAAGAACAGAAGCTAATGCTAACACTAGCACAGGATCAGGTAACAAGAAATCTAGAATTACCAACGAAACAGTTGCATACCGCAAACAAGGGACCAAGACCGACTGACGGGACAAGGCAGGCTTAAATAAGGAAGTAATTAACAAAAACAGGTGTGCGTCTGGAACCCTCAGCAGGTGAAATTAATATGTTGCCATGGTGACCAAATTGACTCACAAAAAGGTACACAAACAACAAAGGGAGTCCAAACTAACAGAAAATAACTAAACTAAACATGATCCAGACTACGGATCATGACAAACTTAAATAGTCTTGATTGCGAAAACAAAGCAAGTGCGGGGAATAGCGTTCAAGGAAGACAGGACACTGCTACAGGAAAATACCAACAAAAGGGGAAAAGCCAAAATAGGAGCGCAAAACAAGAACGAAAAGACTACACATAGTAAAACAGCAAAAAACTCAAAATAAGATGTGATGTGATGAGACAAGAGCTATAGTGATGCATGGTTGTTTATGGTTTGAAGTCATATCCAACAATTGCAAAAACTATTTTATTGTCAATATAGGCTACGGAGTTTACATTTTTTAATATTTTCTGCTGGTGGTGTGCCTCCGGATTTTTTCAATGAAAAAAATGTGTATTGGCTCAGAAAAGGTTGAAAAACACTGCTATAGAGGGCGGAAATACTCATTACAAAGAGAGCGCCAACTGCCAGGTCAATTTTATTCGTATAGAATTTAGGAGATATTAGAGCTGGGATGTCGAACGTAAGACCTTGCAGGTTTTATATGGCCCGCGGGATGAGTTTGCTAAATATGAAAATCAGCCGTAATTTTTGAATGAAAGAAACTGCTATTCTAAATGTGTCCACTAGATGTCGCTGTAGCAATTCTTTGTATCTTTGAAGATGATGTTACACACTGGATGTAAAAAATTTGAGCTGTCCGACAATGGCTTTTTTGCCGATATCCTATATTGTCCAACTCTTAATTATCGATTCCGATATCAACCGATACCGATTATAAAGTTGTGTAATTAACACATTATTAGACCTAATTTTGTTGTGATGCCAAGCTGGCTGCATTAAACAATGTAACAAGGTTTTCCAAAATAAATCAACTCAAGTTATGGAAAAAAAAATGCCAACATGGCACTGCCTTATTTATTATTGAAGTCACAAAGTGATTTTTTTTTTTTAACAAGCCTCAAAACAACAGCTTGGACTTTGGGACATGCTCTCCCTGAGAGAGCATGAGGAGGTTGGGGTGGGCGGGGTTGGGAGAGGGTATTAGGAGGTTGCGGGGGTGTATATTATAGCATCCCGGAAGAGTTAGTGCTGCAAGGGGTTCTGGGTATTTGTTCTGTTGTGTTTATGTTGTGTTACGGTCCTGATGTTTTCCCAAAATGTATTGGTCATTCTTGTTTGGTTTGGGTTCACAACGTTAAAGTAACTTTAACGTTGTATAAGTTGTTTATACGGCCAAAAGAGTGGAGTGCCATCTCTAAGTTGGGGAGGACACCCAGCCCCAAGAAGAGGAGTTCAAGTACCAAGGAGTCTTGTTCACAAGTGAGGAAAGAGTGGATCGTGAGATCGACAGGCGGATCGGTGCGGCTTCTTCAGTAATGCGGACGCTGTATCGATCCGTTGTGGTGAAGAAGGAGCTGAGCCGGAAGGCAAAGCTCTCAATTTACTGGTCGATCTACGTTCCCATCCTCACCTATGGTCATGAGCTTTGGGTAATGACTGAAAGGACAAGATCACGGGTACAAGCGGCTGAAATTAGCTTCCTCCGCCGGGTGACGGGGCTCTCCCTTAGAGATAGGGTGAGAAGCTCTGACATGGAGAGGAGCCAGATGAGGTGGTTCGGGCATCTGGTCAGGATGCCACCCGAACGCCTCCCTAGAGAGCTGTTTAGGGCACGTCCAACGGGGAGGCCATGCGGAAGACCCAGGTCACGTTGGGAAAAACAATGTCTCCCGGGTGGCCTAGGAACGCCTCGGGGTCCCCCGGGAAGAGCTGGATGAAGTGGCTGGGGAGAGGAAAGTCTGGGCTTCCCTGCTTAGGCTGCTGCCCCCGCGACCTGACCTCGGATAAGCGGAACAAGATGGATGGATGGATGGATGAAAGCCATTATCAGACATCTCTAGTTTGTATTGTTTGAGTCACCCTGAAAACCAACAAACTGAATTAAGTAAAACCCGAGAAGAGAGTTCTCTATTATAATTTTCATTATCAGATTATTATTGTGAGTGCAAATTTATTTTTATTCTATTTGTTGCGTATTGTGTCTGTGTCTGCTGATTGCAAATGTTTGTTGTTCCCAGGTCTATCTTGTTAAATACCGTATTTCCTTGAATTGCCGCCGGGGCGCTAATCAATTTAAAACCTCTTCTCACTCCGGCGTTTACCAAAGGCATGCGTTAAATTTAGGCCTGCGCTCATAAATTTGAGTGTGGTGTAAGGATACCATCATGAAAAGCACATTTAATAAAAAAACGTTATTATGGTCTTACCGTTACTTATAAATGAAGTCCATGCACAGCTCCTTCTGATCAAAAGTCCAGTTCAAAAAACTGTTTTGTTTTAGATATGTAATCCTCCATGCTAAAAGTGCAAGCGAGAGGAAAAAATAAACACACGCTGCTCACTCTTGCTGGTTGTTGTCACTTCTTCTGCAGCCGAGTAGTCGCAAGAAGGATCACTAGCGCCCTCTACCACCAGGAGGCGGGAGTCATTTATTGACTCATATTTGACACACGCAGCTACGGTATATTAAAAAAAACATAGCTTCTTACTGTTCTTTTTAGCATATTCAATAGCATGGACCTTAAATCCTACTGAATAGCTCTTAATCTCCCTTTATGCGATTTCAAATTATTGAAATCAGCCTCTTCCATTCTGAAAATGATGACAGGTGAAGTGTCACTCGTGACGTGACGAGTTTGACCCGGCGGAAATTCTAGGCATATGCTAATTATTTAGCGAAACGAGTTTGACCCGGCGGACATTCTAGACATGCGCTAATAAAAATAATATTTTGCGAAACGAGTTTGACCCGGCGTTAATCCTGAGCCGGCGGAAATGCTAAGCATGCGCTAATTATTTTGCGAAACGAGTTTGACACTGCAGTAATTCTAGGCAGGCGCATACTATATACCCGGCGGCAATTCAAGAAAATATGGTAGATAGTGATCTGAATGAGACTGCCTGGTCAAATAAAAATGTAAAAACAAGTAATGAAATGTAAATCATTGAATAGTCTTTAAAATGTAACAATCAGTGTCAATCTGAGTTGGTGCCAGTGAAAGGCAGCCACATTCAGCCTCCACCAGCTATTTCTAGCTCATATACTGTTGTTGTGAAAGCCTGAGCGTTTATTTACTATCCCGTTGATGGCCGACGCTGCTGGATGCCGGGGGCGTTTGCTTCCTGTGATAAGCTACGCTGACGACTCTTGAAACCCGATTCCCATACACTGTTCGAAACCCTCTCGCACCGCCGTGTGACATCTTCCGCCAGCCACGTCCTTCTCTCTTAGCATCGGGCTAAATTGCCGCCGTGGTCTTTTGCCTGCTAGTGTGTCATTTATTGCTGCACATAGAAGCTGGAGCACCCGCGGATCGACGGAGAGAGCTGATGAATAACTGAGGGAACGGCGCATCGGGTTTCACCCCGCGCCGCCAGTGATACCAGTCGACCGCAGAGCCAACTGTTCTTGCCAAGTTATCCGAGTATCATTATGTGAATACCGCGAGGCTCTGTCTTTCCCTCCCGCCGCCACATCAAAACCTTTACAAGCGCACACACCTACGAGAGATTCAACGACGGCCACTGTGCAGCCAGTAATGACATCTCACGCTGACCTTTGTTACTTTCTGAGGGGATCAAGTGGCAAAACCGCAGCGCTGAGCAGCTGCTCGGACCTTTCATGGCAGTCAACAAGTGCTGATAGTGAGGCAGCAGATATGCATGAGTGTGATGAAGTATCACCCCGGAGTCTGACAGCGTGTCCCCTTTACAAATCTTTTCTTGCCTACTTTTTCTGCATGACTTGCAGACATCAGGCACAATCCTGGCTCTTAGGATTGGGTCTTAGGTCTGAAGGGTACTTTCCAGGCAGAACAGCAAATATGAGTGATGCTGATTGGTAGAAGACAAGTAGAATACAACTTAAGTGTTGCTCGCTTTTGAAAAAAGATCTCAAAAACGAGAGATGTCCGATAATGGCTTTTTTGCCGATATCCGATATTGTCCAACTCTTAATTATCGATTCCCATATCAACCGATAACGATATATACAGTCAATCACAAGCAGAGGTGGGTAGTAACGTGCTACATTTACTCCGTTACATCTACTTGAGTAACTTTTGGGATAAATTGTACTTCTAAGAGTAGTTTTTATGCAACATACTTTTACTTGAGTATATTTATAGAGAAGAAACGCTACTTTTACTCCGCTCCATTTATCTACAATCAGCTCGTTACTTTTTTTTTTATCGATCCGTTAATGCACGTTTTGTTTGTTTTGATTTTGTCAGACACGCATTCAAAGTAAGAACTACGCATGCCTGCCTTTCACCAATCAAATGCAGTCACTGGTGACGTTGGACCAATCAAACAAAACCAGGCGTCGAACCCGACCTAAAAAGTTGAAAAACTTATTGGGGTGTTACCATTTAGTGGTCAATTGTGCAGAATATGTACTGTACTGTGCAATCTACTAATAAAAGTTTCAATCAATTAATCAAAAGTGTAAAGGAAAAAAGACACTTTTTATTTCAACCGTACTTCCCGTCAAAAGCCTAAAGACTGATCGCACAGTTCCTGTCTTCACAATAAAAGTGCCGCTCCATTGCGCCTGCGCTAACAAAATAAGAGTCTCCGAAAGCCAGCGCAAACAAGCGAGCAAGCTACAGAGTTTGCCGCCAATGTATTTCTTGTAAAGTGTATAAAAACGAATATGGAAGCTGGACAAATAAGATGCCAAAAACCAACGACTTTCATGTGTTATTGGACAGAAAAGAGGAACTTTTTTTCTCCTCCATTTGAAAATGTGGACATTATCAGCACAATACTGTCTGATTCCAATCAAAGCTAGTCATCAGAATCAGGTAATACACCAACTTATATTCTTGTGTTCATGAAAGATAGGAATCTATATGTTAAAAATGCATGTATATTCATTAAAACACTTTCAACATGTCAACAAAAACGGCAAGATAAAAAACTATAAATTATATACTGTATATATATATATATGATATGTGTGTGTGTGTGTGTATATATGAGGTAGATCACCTCGACTTGGTCATTTATTAAGTAATTGATTAACGTTGAAAAACTTATTGGGGTGTTACCATTTAGTGGTCAATTGTACAGAATATGTACTGTACTGTACAATCTACTAATACAAGATTCAATCAATCAATCAATCAATGAACGCCTACTGAGCCTATGGTGCTGTTAAGTTATTGTGGCTCAATTTGCCTTAATTTTTTTATTTTAATGTATTATTATTTAATATATATTATTGTTTTAGTTGCTTAAGAGATATTCCTGGCTATGAATTTGCTCATTGCTACTTTTATGGTTTTGTGCATTATCTGTTGCCGTAATTATTAAACGAACAGGTTACTTACTCATCAGTTACTCAATACTTGAGTAGTTTTTTCACAACATACTTTTTACTTTTACTCAAGTAAATATTTGGATGACTACTCCTTACTTTTACTTGAGTAATAAAGCTCTAAAGTAACAGTACTCTTACTTGAGTACAATTTCTGGCTACTCTACCCACCTCTGATCACAAGTGTCTCAAAGGGCTGCACAAGCCACAACGACATCCTCTGTTCCGATCCCACATCAATCAATTTGAAGTTGTCTTTATTTTATTGTTTCAATGCCATGATTTTAATAGTCTGGCCCGAGTGTGTACAGATTTCCCTCCATGCGGCCCCTGAGCTAAAATGAGTTTGACACCCCTGCTCTAGTAAAACCCCATTAAAAGACCGTAACAAAAATTTTAACTTTGGTATTCTGCAGCTAACCACAGAACTTTACGATTAAGTGATCCATACTTAGGTATCAGTTTCCTAAAAGATTTCTTAACATTTTCATTGCACTTTAAGAAGGCTTGTAACCAGTTTA
Source organism: Nerophis ophidion (assembly GCF_033978795.1). Lineage (NCBI taxonomy): Eukaryota > Metazoa > Chordata > Actinopteri > Syngnathiformes > Syngnathidae > Nerophis > Nerophis ophidion. The sequence goes on from NC_084627.1 coordinate 3,004,129, forward strand.
TTGAAATGTAGCTCAACTTCATAGGGTCTGCTCAAGGTCAGTAAAAAAAAAAAGATAGATAGATAGTAGGGGTGTAATGGTACACAAAAATTAAGGTTCGGTACGTACCTCGGTTTAGAGGTCGCGGTTTGGTTCATTTTCGGTACAGTAAGAAAACAACAAAACATACATTTTTTGGTTATTAATTTACCAAATTTGTAAACAATGACTTTATCCTTTTAAAATTGGGAACACTATAATAATTCTGCCCACGTTAATCCACATTAAAATGCCTCAACTTGTTGCTCGGATTAAATAAAATGACAACACTTTTCTTCTACATATAAAAAGTGCAACATTAAACAGTTTCAAGTCAACTCATCATGCTTAATTTATTACAGCATTTGGGAAGCTGTAGTTGATTTTTGTTATGTAAATGTGATATTTTTGTCAACATGTGACAGCAGGGACCCTGCCATTCAAAACTAGACTGCTACATTAGTAATGATTCATGTAACTATAGCTGAAAAAAATAGTACAACAGCAATAGGAGAGACTATTCATCCCTGAACACCATGAAGTTCATGTGAAATAACAGACAGACAGGGCTTTGCTGCCCCTAACACACACACACACACACACACACACACACACACACACACACACACACACACACACACACACACACACACACACACACACACACAACAAAATGAGCTAACGTTACGCTAAAAGTTAATTAGCCTTCACCTCAAGCCAGGACTGCGAGCGAGCTGAGCTGCAGTTTACATTTTAAGAACGTCAACGGGCTAATAGTGATCTTACTAGTAGTTGGGAGGTGTTTATTATAATTTGGGCGAGAGTACGCTGCCTTATGCTCACTTGCTGAAGACTTATCTGCTTGACGCTGAAGCATTGACTACATGCGCTCTGAATACGCACTGTTGATTGGCTGTTATCGCTTTGTATGTAACCAATCAGAGGGTTGTGTGGGTGGGACAATGCTGGGTGCTGACAGAGGCAGAAGAAGCAAAGCAGCTTGTTAAGACTTTAGGTTAGAAACTCATTCAGTACACCCCCATACCGAAACGGTTCAATACAAATACACGTACCGTTCCACCCCTAATAGATAGTACTTTGTTTATTCCTTCAGGAAAATTAAAATTCCAGCAGCAGCGTACAGAGTTGAGATCAATTTAAAAAGTAAATAATAAATAATGGGGGTATAAATGGAAACAAAATAGAAAAATATTACAATAAGAATAAAAATAAAAAGCAACAATGGGAATAAAAATATAACAGTAAAATATGACAATAACAAGAGAAACTAGGCAGTGGTGACCATTTTATGAAAAAATACTGCACTGTTATTGTTTTGCACATTTATTTTGACCATATGGTCCAATTGTCCTCGTCGCGGCGAGTTTATCAAAAGCAGTTCTTTCGGGGGAGGGGGGGTTATCACTTTGTAGTTTGAGTCCGTCGGTGACATCATTACATTCCACAGGTCTGTAGGGTATTGTTTTGGAACGGAGGCCGGCACCTTCCATGCACTGGGTATAGTGACGCCACTTTTTGACTCGACCTGATCATAGTGAGCAATCACTCGCGGTAGGAGTTCTTCTTGACTCGCCATCATAGGATTAATCAAGACATGTCAGGCTTCAACGGCATGAGGTGTCAACCCCAATAGCGCACCTCTGCATCAAGATTGATCGGGATTGATCTGCCCGCATAGCCGGACTATGAAGTAACACAGGGGGCATCCAGAGGGAGGGCGGCAGCAATAAAAGCACAAGGTTGACTCCTTTTTAGGTTGAATTCAGGTTGGCGGCGTAGGTTGTGATTAGGGCAGAGGGCACCGGTGAAATTCTTGAGCCATTCAGACAGGCCAGGCTCCAGCGGTCAGAGAACAGACATGACTATTGTAAGCTGCTATGGGACGCATGGTAAATATTTAGTTTGGACAAGGAGGGGGTCGTAAATTTCGAGAGCTTTAATCCAATCTCTCAGGAGTGTGCAGCTACGAGCCGTCCGAGCGTGGAAGGGGAGAGGGACTTTTACAATTGTCAGCCACTCTTACAAAAATAACCCTCTGACTAACTACTGTACGTTGTGTGTTATCTGATTACAAAGTTGGCTGTTGAATGAGTAATTATCGTGTAGCCTACTTCCCATTTGACTAATCTGGATAAGCCCCCTCTGTCCAATCAAGCTGTTCCGACTCACCGACCGCAAGCTTAACTGTCACCCATCGCCATTCTTGTATGAAATAACTGAAGCGGTCAAGCTTATCTGCTGGAGGGTTTGCGAACGTGAAAAGATGGGTGGGCTAAGAACACTTGATCAAAAGCAGTCGCACCGATTTGTTGGGACTTGTAGGTCATAAACAATCAACCAATCAATGTTTACTTATATAGCCCTAATTCACGAGTGTCTCAAAGGGCTGCACAAGCCACAACGACATCCTCGGCTCACAACACTTCAGAACCCGGTGTCTTTTGTATACGTCAAGACTTTCAAATACCACAAATACATCACAAATTAAAAGGATTGTGCCGTAACAGTGCTTGACTTCTGCTTATTGTGTAAAATATATTGTTGCATGAGAGTAAAACATTCCTCGTAGTTTACTGTAGTTCTTAAAAGCTTGACTGTGGTTCCTTCCGGCATACTGTATAGCAGTGCTTCTCAACCTTTTTTCAGTGATGTACCCCCTGTGAACATATTTTTTTTAAATTCAAGTACCCCCTAGTCAGAGTAATGCATTTTTGGTTGAAAAAAAGAGATAAAGAAGTAAAATGCAGCACTACGTCATCAGTTTCTGATTTATTAAGTTGTATGACAAAATATTGCTCATTTGTATTGGCCTTTCTTGAACTATTCGGAAAAAAAGATATAAAAATAACCAAAAACTTGTTGAAAAATTAACAAGTGATTCAATTATAAATAAAGATTTCTAAACAGAGAAGTAATCATCAACTTAAAGTGCCCTCTTTGGGGATCATATTAGAGATCCATCTGGATTCATGAACTTAATTCTAAACATTTCTTCCAAAAAAGAAAAATCTTTAACATCAATATTTATGGAACATCTCCACAAAAAATCTAGTTGTCAACACTGAATAATGCATTGTTGTATTTTTTCCCCCACAGTTTATGAACTTACATTCATATTTTGTTGAATTATTATTCAATAAATATATTAAAGTTAGAACGTTACGCTACTTTATATTATAAATAGTAACAGCAGGCGTCGAATGTCCCATAACAAGAAGACAGTGAAAAAGAAGAAGCTTATTAACTATCTCATTGCCACAAACTACAGTGGCGGACGTGCGTAAATTTTCAGGACTTATTCAGATCTTAACTACAAATCAGCAGGTACCAGAAGATAAGAAAAGTGGGTTTTGCATTATATTGTGAAAGAAAACGCCAGATAATATGTCTGCTAATGGGTACCATTTTGCGGTCCTTATACACACACCATAGTAACACTTGTATCTCTGACTACAGTAGCCGTAATGGGCCGACGATCCATCAAAAGATGTGGCTTCAAAATCGTACTAAAACATTTCGACAGATAATGTTCTTTATTTTCAATGGAACATTTAAAGTTTTGGTGGTGTATACTGGCATCATATTGCAGTCTACACGTAACTCTTATGTGTGACTACTATCTACTGGTCACACTTATCATTACACCATGTACTAAAAAAAATTGCTTCAAGGTCGGTAAGCACAACCAGAATTATTCAGTAAATTTGGCGCACCGGGTTATAAGGCACACTGTCGATTTTTGAGAAATTAAAAGGATTTTAAGTGCGCCTTATAGTCCGAAAAAAATACAATAATACAAAATGTACAGAAAGCCCACCACAAAATCAACCATTTTTGTACGAACACGCACCTCCTATGCACACATTGTAATCATGTCGCTGCATGTCGTTTTTACAAATACACCCAAAGTACTTACCACATACTGTGTCACTGCAATACAAAAGCATAAGTTCAGCTCCATCTTCTGGTCACATTTATCATTACACCATGTACCAAATAAAATTGCTTTAAGGTCGGTAAGCACAACCAGAATTATTCCGTACATTTGGCGCACCGGGATATAAGTAGCACTGTCGATTTTTGACAAATTGAAAGGAGTTTAAGTGCGCCTTATAGTCCGAAAAATACGATAAAAGGAAAGGAACGGAATGGCTCCCATAAAATCAACCATTTTTGTAAAAACACGCACCTCCTATGCACACATTGTAATCATATCGCTGCAAGTCGTTTTTACAAATACACCCAAAGTACTTACCACATACTGTGTCACTGCAATACTAAAGTATAAGTTAAAGGCCTACTGAAACCCACTACTACCAACCACGCAGTCTGATAGTTTATATATCAATGATGAAATATTAACATTGCAACACATGCCAATACGGCCTTTTTAGTTCACTAAATTGCAATTTTAAATTTCCCGCCAAGTGTCCTGTTGAAAACGTCGCGGAATGATGACGCGAAAAAAATGACACGTGCGTTTGACGTCACTGGTTGTAGCGGACATTTTTTTCCAGACCGATCCAAGCTATAAGTAGTCAGCTTTAATCGCATAATTACACAGTATTCTGGACATATGTGTTGCTGAATCTTTTGCAATTTGTTCAATTAATAATGGAGAAGTCAAAGTAGAAAGATGGAGGTGGGAAGTTTTTAGCCTTTAGCCACAAACACAGCCGGTGTTTCCTTGTTTAAAATTCCCGAAGGTGAAGCTTTACTACGGAACAGAGCAGTCAAGCGAACATGGATCCCGACCACATGTCAACCGGCAGGTTTCGGTGAGAAAATTGTGGTAATAAGTTGGCTCTTACCGTAGTTATGAGCGGAGCTTGCGTCCTCCTGCAGCTGCGGACTATTACCTCCTCCCACTGGAGACACTGGCAGTCACCACACCCCTGGCCACACCCTTCCGACTTTCAGGTACCATATAATCTCACTAAAACACTAGTAACACAATAGGCAGATAAGGGATTTTCCAGAATTATCCTAGTAAATGTGTCTAATAACATCTGAATAGGGCGGCATAGCTCGGTTGGTAGAGTGGCCGTGTCAGCAACTTGAGGGTTGCAGGTTCGATTCCCGCTTGTGCCATCCTAGTTACTGTCGTTGTGTCCTTGGGCAAGACACTTTACCCACCTGCTCCCAGTGCCACCCACACTGGTTTAAATGTAACTTAGATATTGGGTTTCACTATGTAAAGCACTTTGAGTCACTTGAGAAAAGTGCTATATAAATATAATTCACAATAGCTCTCACTGCCCTCGCCGTTTTTGTTTTTTTTTACTTTTTAAATTTTTTTTTTTAAAAAGTCCTAGTCCTTCACTCTCACTATCCTCATCCACGAATCTTTCATTCTCGCTCAAATTAATGGGGAAATTGTCGCTTTCTCGGTCCGAATCGCTCCCGCTACCAGTGGATATGATTGTAAACAATGTGAGGATGTGAGGAGGTTTACAACCCGTGACGTCACGCACACATCGTCTGCTCCTTCCTGTAATGGCAAGGATTTTTTTAATAGCGCCCAAAAGTTGCGAACTTTATCGTCGATGTTCTCTACTAAATCCTTTCAGCAAAAATATGGTAATATCGCGAAATGATCAAGAATGGACCTGCTATCCCCATTTAAATAAGAAAATCTCATTTCAGTAGGCCTTTCAGCTCCATGAGAAAGATCCCCCACCTAAACAGTTTATTTCCCCTTAGTCATTATTTCCATGAGTCCTGAAGGTCAATTCTGAGTGTACACAAGTAATAAAACAGACATTTTATATTGAAAAAAATCTATGTACCAATTAATGTTTTTTTTATCAGTGATGGAGGAGATGCATCCTATAGTTAATCAAAGAAGTCTTTTTTGGCTGCAGTAAGGACGAGAAGGTCTAACAGTGCCAAAATCAACGAGTGACTTCAACGGTCTTAAAAGAATGGAATGTGCAAGTGATCACTAATCGCATAATAATAGTGGAAAACGGAAAGAGGGAAATTTTAATTGGGGTCTTTCATCACCTTTCATGTATTTCAACCATTAACATGCCAGGTAATCCACTTACATAACTGATTTTCTTCAGCTTTTAACGCTGGGATGTTTCGTCTACGCCAGACATAACACATCTAAACAAGGGGAGAAGGATCTGTCATGAAATTTGGACAGACGTCCATGGTGCCCCAATGATTAATCCTAATGACTTTGGGCTTGACCTTTGACTTTTCCCTCTCGGGGGAGCGGCAGGTGACTTATCCGGAGATTGAACATCTGCTAGATGTTCTTGGTATGATTCCCAGATGATGTTCAGACTTTATTCCTGCACCCCTATGATCGTTTCTAAAATAACATTTAGACGGTAAATTATGAGGTTCAATAAAAAACTGTTCATGCACCCGGTAACCCAAGGGTGGGTTCCTACATCTGCGGTCCCTTCCAAGATTTGTCATCGTTCCCATTGTTTATATCCGAGGATGTAGTTGTTGTTTGTGACACCCTTTGAGGCACTTGTGAATAAGGGCTATATGGAAAAATGTTGATTTTTTTGGATACATGAACATTAGGACATTTTTATTAGATCAAGGCTGTTGTTGACGAATAACTTTCCTGCATGCCAGAACGCAATTAAATACCGTATTTTTCGGACCATAAGTCGCAGTTTTTTTCATAGTTCCGGGGGTGCGACTTATACTCGGGAGCGACTTGTGTGTGAAATTATTAACACGTTACCGTAAAATATCAAATAATATTAACAAGTCAAATTAACAACTTAGTGATATATCAGCTATATCAGATAGTAGGTGTTTTTTTTTTTACCCTTCGCGTTCATATTTCACTGTTTGTTGCATTTTTGTTGGTTTCACTTGAGGGGGGGTGTGATGTTCATATGTTGTCAATATTCAGTGTTTTATCCTTCATGGTTAATATTGTAAGTTATAAATAGTTTATTTACATGCACTGGGTGTCTCATTCAGTAAAAAAAAAAAAAAAAAAAATTTCATTCCGTTTAAAGCGGTCTGTCATAACATTTTTAGCATTCAATCCGACATTATTGTGAGGTTTTGTATTAGTGTTCCTAAAAATCTGATATTCCGGCCCCCAGACACATTTTTTCTCCAAATTTTGCCCCTCGAGTCAAAATAAAAACTTAGTGATGAATCAGATAGTAGGTGGGGTTTTCTTACCTTTCGCGTTCATATTTTGCTGTTTGTTGCATGTTTTGTTGGTTTAACTTGAGGGGTGGGTGTGATGTTCATATGTTGTCAATATTCAGTGTTTTATCCTTCATAGTTAATATTGTAAATTATACATACTTTATTTTCATGCACTGGGTGTCTCATTCAGTAAAAAAAAAAAAAAAAAAAAAAAAAATTCCATTCCGTTTAAAGCGGTCTGTCATAACATTTTTAGCATTCAATCAGACATTATTGTGAGGTTTTGTATTAGTGTTCCTAAAAATCAGATATTCCGGCCCCCAGACACATTTTTTCTCTAACTTTTGCCCCTCGAGTCAAAATAAAAACTTAGTGATAAATCAGATAGAAGGTGGGGTTTTCTTACCTTTCGCGCTCATATTTTGCTGTTTGTTGCATTTTTTTGTTAGTTTCACTTGAGGGGTGGGTGAGGTTCATATGTTGTCAATATTCAGTATTTTACCATTAATAGTTAATATTGTAAATTATACATACTTTATTTTCATGCACTGGGTGTCTCATTCAGTAAAAAAAAAAATTAAAAAAATGTCATTCCGTTTAAAGCGGTCTGTCATAACATTTTTAGCATTCAATCCGACATTATTGTGAGGTTTTGTATTAGTGTTCCTAAAAATCTGAAATTCCGGCCCCCAGACACATTTTTTCTCTAAATTTTGCCCCTCGAGTCAAAATGAAAACTTAGTGATAAATCAGATAGTAGGTGGGGTTTTCTTACCTTTCGCGTTCATATTTCGCTGTTTGTTGCATTTTTTGTTGGTTTCACTTGAGGGGGGTGTGATGTTCATATGTTGTCAATATTCAGTGTTTTACCGTTCATAGTTAATATTGTAAATTATACATACTTTATTTTCAAGCACTGGGTGTCTCATTCAGTAAAAAAAATGTAAAATTCCATTCCGTTTATGGCGGTCTGTCATAACGTTTTTAGCATTCAATCAATTATTGTGAGGTTTTGTATTAGTGTTCCTAAAAATCAGATATTCCGGCCCCCAGACACATTTTTTCTCTAACTTTTGCCCCTCGAGTCAAAATAAAAACTTAGTGATAAATCAGATAGTAGGTGGGTTTTTTTTTTTACCCTTCGCGTTCATATTTCACTGTTTGTTGCATTTTTGTTGGTTTCACTTGAGGGGTGGGTGAGGTTCATATGTTGTCAATATTCAGTGTTTTACCGTTCATAGTTAATATTGTAAATTACACATTCTTTATTTTTATGCACTGGGTCTCTCATTCAGTAAAAAAAAAAAAAAAAAAAAATACATTCCGTTTAAAGCGGTCTGTCATAACATTTTTAGGATTCAATCAGACATTATTGTGAGGTTTTGTATTAGTGTTCCTAAAAATCAGATATTCCGGCCCCCAGACACATTTTTTCTCTAACTTTTGCCCCTCGAGTCAAAATAAAAACTTAGTGATAAATCAGATAGTAGGTGGGTTTTTTTTTTTACCCTTCGCGTTCATATTTCACTGTTTGTTGCATTTTTGTTGGTTTCACTTGAGGGGTGGGTGAGGTTCATATGTTGTCAATATTCAGTGTTTTACCGTTCATAGTTAATATTGTAAATTACACATTCTTTATTTTTATGCACTGGGTCTCTCATTCAGTAAAAAAAAAAAAAAAAAAAAATACATTCCGTTTAAAGCGGTCTGTCATAACATTTTTAGGATTCAATCAGACATTATTGTGAGGTTTTGTATTAGTGTTCCTAAAAATCAGATATTCCGGCCCCCAGACACATTTTTTCTCCAAATTTTGCCCCTCGAGTCAAAATAAAAACTTAGTGATGAATCAGATAGTAGGTGGGGTTTTCTTACCTTTTGCGTTCATATTTTGCTGTTTGTTGCATTTTTTGTTGGCTTCACTTGAGGGGGGTGTGAGGTTCATATGTTGTCAATATTCAGTGTTTTACCGTTCATAGTTAATATTGTAAATTACACATACTTTATTTTCAAGCACTGGGTGTCTCATTCAGTAAAAAAAATGTTAAATTCCATTCCGTTTAAAGCGGTCTGTCATAACGTTTTTAGCATTCAATCAGACATTATTGTGAGGTTTTGTATTAGGGTTCCTAAAAATCAGATATTCCGGCCCCCAGACACATTTTTTTTCTAAATTTTGCCCCTCGAGTCAAAATAAAAACTTAGTGATAAATCAGATAGTAGGTGGGGTTTTCTTACCTTTCGCGTTCATATTTTGCTGTTTGTTGCATTTTTTTGTTGGTCTAGCTTGAGGGGTGGGTGAGGTTCATATGTTGTCAATATTCAGTGTTTTACCGTTCATAGTTAATATTGTAAATTATACATACTTTATTTTCATGCACTGGGTGTCTCATTCAGTAAAAAAAATTAAAAAATTCCATTCCGTTTAAAGCGGTCTTTCATAATATTTTTAGCATTCAATCAGACATTATTGTGAGGTTTTGTATTAATGTTGCTAAAAATCTGATATTCCGGCCCCCAGACACATTTTTTCTCTAAATTTTGCCCCTCGAATCAAAATAAAAACTTAGTGATAAATCAGATAATAGGTGGGGTTTTCTTACCTTTCGCGTTCATATTTCGCTCTTAGTTGCATTTTTATTGGTTTCACTTGAGGGGGGTGTGATGTTCATGTGTTGTCAATATTCAGTGTTTTATCCACCATAGTTAATATTGTAAATTATATATACTTTATTTTCATGCACTGGGTTTCTCATTCAGTAAAAAAAAAAAATAATAATTCCATTCCGTTTAAAGCGGTCTGTCATAACATTTTTAGCATTCAATCAGACATTATTGTGAGGTTTTGTATTGGTGTTCCTAAAAATAAGATATTCCGGCCCCCAGACACATTTTTTCTCTAAATGTTGCCCCTCGAGTCAAAATAAAAACTTAGTGATAAATCAGATCGTAGGTGGGGATTTCCTTACCTTTCGCGTTCATATTTTGCTGTTTGTTGCATTTTTTGTTGGTTTCACTTGAGGGGGGTGTGATGTTCATATGTTGTCAATATTCAGTGTTTTACCGTTCATAGTTAATATTGTAAATAACACATTCTTTATTTTCATGCACTGGGTGTCTCATTCCGTAAAAAAAATTTAAAATTCCATTCCGTTTAAAGCGGTCTGTCATAACATTTTTAGCATGCAATCAATTATTGTGAGGTTTTGTATTAGTGTTCCTAAAAATCTGATATTCCGGCCCCAAGACACATTTTTTCTCTAACTTTTGCCCCTCGAGTCAAAATAAAAACTTTGTGATATATCAGATAGTTGGTGGGGTTTTTTTTACCCTTCGCGTTCATATTTTGCTGTTCGTTGCATTTATTTTGTTGGTTTCACTTGAGGGGGGTGTGATGTTCATATGTTGTCAATATTCAGTGTTTTACCGTTCATAGTTAATATTGTAAATTACACATTCTTTATTTTCAAGCAATGGGTGTCTCATTCAGTAATAAAAAAAAAAAAAAAATTCCATTCCGTTTAGGGCGGTCTGTCATAACATTTTTAGCATTCAATCCGACATTATTGTGAGGTTTTGTATTAGTGTTCCTAAAAATCAGATATTCCGGCCCCCAGACACATTTTTTCTCCAAATTTTGCCCCTCGAGTCAAAATAAAAACTTAGTGATGAATCAGATAGTAGGTGGGGTTTTCTTACCTTTTGCGTTCATATTTTGCTGTTTGTTGCATTTTTTCGTTGGTTTCACTTGAGGGGGGTGTGATGTTCATATGTTGTCAATATTCAGTGTTTTACCATTCATAGTTAATATTGTAAATTACACATTCTTTATTTTCATGCACTGGGTGTCTCATTCAGTAAAAAAAAAAAGTAAAATTCCATTCCATTTATGGCGGTCAGTCATAACGTTTTTAGCATTTAATCAATTATCGTGAGGTTTTGTATTAGGGTTCCTAAAAATAGATATAATGACCCACAGACACATTTTTTTCTCTAAATTTGACCATATGGTCCAATTGTCAAAATAAAGTCAAAATAATTGCCCAGGCCTGGTATACGTAGTGCATTCTTGTATTCCCAAGTTTTGGACAAATGCATTTTTAAAGCCAATCTGCTTTGACTTGCTGAACCCTGACTTTTTGACCAGATGACCTTTAGTAAGTAAACAAACATCGAATGTTTACAAGCGCACAGAGCATAGGTGGCTGGTATGCGTTGTGTTTTAAGACTCACGCTCATGTTCCTGTCCCAGATCTGGATGGTGCCATCTTGGCAGCCGGCGGCGATGAGCTTTCCGTCGCGGCTGTAGGTGCAGCATGTCGGGGTGACCTTTTTCCCTTGGAAGGAGCGCGGCTTGAACACGGACTTGTGTTTTTTCTCAGAGGTTACATCCCACGTGCGTACGGTTCTGAAAACATTTAAAGAAATAGCGGGATTGTCATTGATCTTCAACAACAACTGCATGAATTAGTCCTAAAGAAGATGTCCATCCAAACAAATGTGGTCAGGAAAGCCATCCCTTCAACAATAACTCCCAATCCTTAAAGGGGAACATTATCACCAAACCTATGCAAGCGTCAATATATACCTTGATGTTGCAGAAAAAAGACCATGTTTTTTTTAACCGATTTTCAAACTCTAAATGGGTGAATTTTGACAAATTAAACGCCTCTCTGTTTATCGCTCTTTTAGCGAAGACGTCAGAACGTGAAGTCACCGAGGTAACACACCCGGCATATTTATTTTCACATTACAAACACCGGGTCTCAGCTCTGTTATTTTCCGTTTTTTCGACTATTTTTTGGAACCTTGGAGACATCATGCCTCGTCGGTGTGTTGTCAGAGGGTGTAACAACACTAACAGGGAGGGATTCAAGTTGCACCACTGGCAAGAAATCTGCCGCCAAGCCCCCATTGAATGCACCAGAGTGTCTTCACATTTTACCGGCGATGCTAAGTCAGACATGGCACAGAGATGTATGGATAACCTGCAGATGCATTTGCAACGATTAAGTCAACGAAATCACAAAGGTGAGTTTTGTTGATGTTGTTGACTTATGTGCTAATCAGACATATTTGGTCACGGCATGACTGCCAGCTAATCGATGCTAACATGCTATGCTAATCGATGCTAACATGCTTTTTACGCTAGCTGTATGTACATTTGAAACTAGATACCCACATTTAATGCGAAACAAACACTTACCAATCGACGGATTTAAGTTGCTCCAGTGTCACAAGATGCGAAAGTCCTGATCGTTTGGTCCGCACATTTTACCGGCGATGCTAATAAGGCAGCCATGCTTCAGTAGGTACACCCACGCTGTGGCCGAAAAGCATCAAAAGCTATTCGCTCAATAGCTTCAGTTTCTTATTCAATTTCGTTTTCGCTATCTGCCTCCATACTCCGACCATCCGTTTCCATACATGTGTAATCTGTTGAATCGCTTAAACCGCTGAAATCCGAGTCTGAATCCGAGCTAATGTCGCTATAACTTGCTGTGGTAACTGCCATCTTGTTTGTATAGGCAGCCCTGTATGACGTCACAAGGAAATGGATAGTGGTTTCGAAGATAGCGAAAATAAGGCACTTTAAAGCTTTATTTAGGGATATTCCGGGACCGGTAACATTTTGAAAAAAATGTCTAAAAATACAACAAGCCACTGGGAACTGATTTTTATTGTTTATAACCCTTTTGAAATTGTGATAAAGTTCCCCTTTAAGAGATAGAGAGAGCACTTTCCCGTGAACATGTGTTTACAATAGCTAAATCTAATGACTTCAAACAGCATCAGCCTCACATATTCCTCAGTGAAACCTGATTCTCTGCACACTACACAAAACAGATTTAGTGCAGGTTTTAGGACTGACACAACCATAAGTAAGTCATTCTTTAATTAATTATCATTGAGAGCACTGCTTGTCTTGGCTTCAACCAACAGAGGCTGTCTGAAGTTTGTGGCCTACAGAACAAAAACCTCTGCTATGACACTTGCATGGAGATAGGAGTGCAGAACAGCTACAGATTATGTCATTTGCATTTCTACCGAATATGAAAAGTACCGTATTTTTCGGATTATAAGTCGCTCCGGAGTATACGTCGCACCGGCCAAAAATGCATAGTAAAGAAGGAAAAAAACATATATACGTCGCACCGGAGTATATACATTTTTGGGGGAAATTTATTTGATTAAATCAAGCACGAAGAATAGACATTTGAAAGGCAATTTAAAATATATAAAGAATAAGTGACGCATAAATAACCAACTGAGAAGGTGCCTGGTATGTTAACCTAACATATTATGGTAAGAGTCATTCAAATAATTATAACATATAGAACATGCTATACGTTTACCAAACAATCTGTCACTCCTAATCGATAAATCCCATGAAATCTTCTTCCTCGATGTCGCTTCTAAACAACTCTGCCAACTCCAAAAGTATGCGCCGCTTCCTCTTGACGTTTTCTGCTGCATATTTCACTACGTCCAGCTTGTAATCTGCAGTACATTAATTCCTTTTCGGTGCCTTTTTTGTACAGCCTTTCTCAGTTTTTATAAGTTACCGCCAACAATGAAATGATCCACTTTAATAGCTACGGCAGTAGCATGTAGCAGTTAACATTCCATTACCCACAATGCACTTCTGCCATGACCCTCCCCCGCCGAATTCTGATTGGTTGACGTGTGTGTGTGACGATTGCTGACATTTTCTTCGTCTCTTCCGCGAATGAGATAAATAATATTATTTGATATTTTACGGTAGGGCTTCACGGTGGCAGAGGGGTTAGTGCGTCTGCCTCACAATACGAAGTTCCTGCAGTCCTGGGTTCAAATCCAGGCTCGGGATCTTTCTGTGTGGAGTTTGCATGTTCTCCCTGTGAATGCGTGGGTTCCCTCCGGGTACTCCGGCTTCCAAAGACATGCACCTGGGGATAGGTTGATTGGCAACCCTAAATTGGCCCTAGTGTGTGAATGAGAGTGTGAATGTTGTCTGTCTATCTGTGTTGGCCCTGCGATGAGGTGGCGACTTGTCCAGGGTGTACCCTGCCTTCCGCCCGATTGTAGCTGAGATAGGCGCCAGCGCCCCCCGCGACCCCGAAAGGGAATAAGCGGTAGGAAATGGAAAATGGATATTTTACGGTAATGTGTTAATAATTTCACACATGTATGTCGCACCCCCGGCCAAACTATGAAAAAAACTGCGACTTATAGCCCGAAAAATACGGCAATTAAGAAAATAAATAATAGGAAGTTACCTGGTGGTAATGCCCGGATTCACTCACATCTGGGGCAACAACAATTAATTCATTAAATCGATTAATTAGATTGGAAAGAAGCTTTGATTTGTTGTTGTTTGGTTGTCTTAATTCATCGTTTAAGTGTAACTAATACAATTTTATTTAAAAAAGAGCAGTTGTGTGTGGCACAAATTTTTTTTATTTTTTTTTATTGATGCACAGGAGATTCTTTATTATTTTATTTATAGTACATGTGTTAAAAGTGAAATCGTAATGATGAACATGCACTTGTATGAGAGAAAAACAATGAAGATTATTGCAAACAGAAAAATATTAGTTGATTTCGAATAATCGTAGAAACTAATTGACAGATTATTCTACTATAGGGCTGGGCGATACGGCCTTTTATTAATATCTCGATATTTTCAGGCCATGTCACGATACACCATATATAGCTTGATATTGTGCCTTAGCCTTGAATGAACACTCGATGCATAAAATCACACCAGTATGATGATTCTATGTGACTTATCAAAACAACACTAAATTAAAGTGTACTTATTGGACAGTACGCCACTACAATAGTTTAAAACAAATAAAGTGCACTTTTGTGCATGATGTCACATAAGATATTTAAATAACTGTCAAATGAAAATGAGCTGCATAATAGGAAATCTAATAGTGTATGTCCTTCGCTATGTGCTAAGTTTCTACGGACTTTATCTCCTTCTGTTGTTGACAATTTTTTTCTTAACGTGTTGATGTGGAAATGGTTGCTTCGGCATTTTGTTAGTGTGGCACCAAACATAGATGTTGACATGCAGATTTTCAAGCACTCTTCATTCTCTAGCGGGTGACTTTTCCAATAATGCTACATTAGTAGAGCTGCTACTTTTTGTACGCTTTTGGCACACACTTGACAAATTACGGTTGTCTGTTCGACATCTTCCCGCTTGAAGCCAAACCACCGCCAGACGATGGACCCCCTGCTGTTTTTCTTGCTAATTAATTCTTCCTCCATTTGTTACCAGATTCGCACCTTCCTTCTCTCGTATTACCACTCTGTTAGCACCACAGCTAATGTTACCATCTCTCTGCTCGGCGAAGGCGTATGACGTTGTATGTGACGTATGTAAGAAGGTGCGCTTGTTTTATCTCTCTGTGAGATAAAATCTAAAATCAAATGCGTGAGAACGTATACTCGAATATCACGATATAGTCATTTTCTATATTGCACAAAGACACACCCACGATATATATCGAGTATATCGATATATCGCCCAGCCCTAATCTACTACAAAAATAACTGATAGCACCAGTCCTACTCAGACCTAAATGATATTCCTATTAACCAGTGGTTCTCAAATGGGGGTAAGCGCACCCCTGGGGGGACTTGAAGGTATGCCAAGGGGTAAGTGAGATTTTTTGAAAATATTCTAAAAACAGCAACAATTCAAAAATCCTTTATAAATATATTTATTGAATAATACTTCAACAAAATATGAATGTAAGTTCATAAACTATGAAAAGAAATGCAACAATGCAATATTCAGTGTTGACAGACGGATTTTTTGTGGACATGTTCCATAAATATTGATGTTAAAGATTTTTTTTTTGTGAAGAAATGTTTAGAATGAAGTTCATGAATCCAGATGGATCTCTATTACAATCCTCAAAGAGGGCACTTTAAGTTGATGATTACTTCTATGTGGAGAAGTCTTTTAGTCATTTTTATAAATTTTTTTCCAAATAGTTCAAGAAAGACCACTACAAATGAGCAATATTTTGTACTGTTATACAATTTAATAAATCAGAAACTGATGACATAGTGCTGTATTTTACTTCTTTATCTCTTTTTTTCAACCAAAAATGCTTTGCTCTGATTAGGGGTACTTGAACTAAAAAAAAAATGTACATCATTGAAAAAAGGTTGAGAACCACTGCTATAAACAATAACTTGGGAAGCAAATTAAGCACCAATCTAGAAAACAAGAATGCAAAACAAACAAAAATCCTACAAATGTCAAGTGATGGAAAAATGGATGGCATTCTCCCCTATGAGTAAAAAGTATCAACAAAAACCTTGTGAAAATGAGCCATATAGCCTTTAAAAGGTGAATGTAGGCCGCAAACTGCAAATATAAGTTGTTTACATTAAAAACATGGTGGAACATTTGACCTTTGACCTTGTTGGCATAACATGTCATTGTAAGGATTTCAGAAAAAATGTGCTCTACCTGACATGTTCCTTTCATAATAATGCAAGCTGCATTGGCGGGACAAGGTGATGTCATCACAAGTCCACATTTGGTCTACTGAAAGACTGAACAGCACACCCCATGTGTCCGCGACCCACTGCCTGCTTTAGTGAACACGGTGAACTCCAGGCCATAAGGTCAGCCGGGGAGTGTAAACGCACACAGTCGGGGCTGCTACTAACAGCCAGGCAAGAATTCCTCCACTGCCGGCTACAAAGTCTCTCTCTCACACACACACACACACGCTCAGCAGTGTTTGGACAAAGTCTAACAATGTGACACAAATGCCAGCTCAAGAAATATAGCTTGAGTAAGAGCTGGCAGGGGTCAAATAAAACTCTGTTTGATACATCCTTGGCCTTAAATCAACACAAAGCCAAGCAGAGTGGAGCGCAGACCTCCACCAAGGCTGAACAATCCTCAACATATTCGTCTGATGTGTTTAGTTGAAACATGCTGTATGGCAGGGGTCACCAACGCGGTGCCCGCGGGCACCAGGTCGCCCGTAAGGACCAGGTGAGTCGCCCGCTGGCCTGTTCTATAAATAACTCAAATAGCAGCACTTACCAGTGAGCTGCCTCTATTTTTTAAAATGTTATTTATTTACTAGCAAGCTGGTCTCGCTCTGCTCGACATTTTTAATTCTAAGAGAGACAAAACTCAAATAGAATTTGAAAATCCAAGAAAATATTTTAAACACTTGGTCTTCACTTGTTTAAATGAATTAATTATTTGTTTTTACTTTGTGAAGTGAAGTGAAGCGAATGAGATTTATATAGCGCATTTTCTCTAGTGACTCAAAGCGCTTTACATAGTGAAACCCAATATCTAAGTTACATTTAAACCAGTGTGGGTGGCACTAGGAGCAGGTGGGTAAAGTGTCTTGCCCAAGGACACAACGGCAGTGACTAGGTTGGCGGAAGCGGGAATCGAACCTGCAACCCTCAAGTTGCTGGCACAGCCGCTCTACCAACCGAGCTATACCGCTCGGTTGCTTCTTATAACTTTCAGAAAGACAATTTTAGAGAAAAAAATACAACCTTAAAAATAATTTTAGGATTTTTAAACACATATACCTTTTTACCTTTTAAATTCCTTCCTCTTCTTTCCTGACAACTTAAATTAATGTTCAAGTAATTTTTTTATTTTTTATTGTAAAGAATAATAAATACATTTTCATTTAATTCTTCATTTTAGCTTCAGTTTTTTTGACGAAGAATATTTGTGAAATATTTCTTCAAACTTATTATGATTAAGATTTAAAAAAATACTCTGTCAAATCTAGAAAATTTTTAGAATCAAATTTAAATCTTATTTCAAAATCTTTTGAATTTCTTTTCAAATTTTTGTTCTGGAAAATCTAGAAGAAATAATGATTTGTCTTTGTTAGAAATATAGCTTGGTCCAATTGTTTATATATTCTAACAAAATGCAGACTGGATTTTAACCTATTTAAAACGTGTCATCAAAATTCTACAATTAATCTTAATCAGGAAAAATTACTAATGATGTTCCATAAATTATTTTTTTTATTTTTTCAAAAATATTCTAACTAGCTAGTTTTTCTCTTCTTTTTTTTGGTTGAATTTTGAAATTTAAAGAGTCGAAATTGAAGATAAACGATGTTTCAAAATTTAATTTGAATTTTTTTCGTGTTTTCTCCTCTTTTAAACCGTTCAATTAAGTGCTTTTTTTCATCATTTATTCTCTACTAAAAAACTTTCGTAAAAGGAAAAACATTTTTTTTTATATATATATATATATGGATTTATTTATTAAAGGTAAATTGAGCAAACTGGCTATTTCTGGCAATTTTTTTAAGTGTGTATCAAACTTGTAGCCCTTCACATTAATCAGTACCCAAGAAGTAGCTCTTGGTTTCAAAAAGGTTGGTGACCCCTGGTCAGGTGACTGTCACACTCCAGTCCTACAGGTGGCACAACAAACCCGAAAATAAATCTAAGAATCTCATCTACTATTGCAGCTAATCCATTTAACAAACACAAGCTCTGGGTGGGTCCAACTCGGTTTGTGACCCAAGGTTTTCCATTGTAAATACCTTATTTCCTTAAATTGCCGCCAGGGCGCTAATTAATTTAAAACCTCTTCCCACTCCAGCGCTTACCAAAGGCATGCGGTAAAAGTAAGCATGCGCTAATTATTTTAAACCCTCTTGTCACTCCGGCACTTACCAAAGGCATGCAGTAAAAAATTGAGTGTGATGTAAGGATACCATCATGAAAAGCACATTTAATAAAAAAAAACTTTATTATGGTCTTACCTTTACTTATAAATTTAGTCCATGCCAGCTCCTTCTGATCAAAATCCTCGATAACTTGTTTATAGAAGTCTTCCTTATCTTTCTTCAATTTTAAAAGTCTCGATGGAGATCTTCCTTTATTACCTCCTGCTTCGATTGAAAGTCCAGTTTAGAAAACTGCTATCAGAAGTTCCATCATATCCGTCCCAGCACATATCACGTCACTCAGTCACTTCTTCTGCAGCCGAGTAGTCGCAAGAAGGATCACTAGCGCCCTCTACCACCAGGAGGCGGGAGTCATTTAATGACTCATATTGGACACACGCAGCTACGGTATTGTGACGGTCTCAAGCCGTCATCTTGCGGGTTCTCAGGACCACCAAGGAAGGACATGGCTTGAGCAGTTTGACTTTGTTTATTTTTCAATAAAACCTCGGTCCAGGTCGCTCTTCCGCTCCTCCTCGCCGCCATCTTGGGCCGGGCTCGAGCGTGCCCTGCCTATCTGTCGGACCGTCGGCTCCACGTCCCCACAGGTACCGGTATATTAATAAAACATAGCTGCCTACCGTTCTTTTTAACATACCGGTATTCAATAACTTGGACCTTAAATCCTACTGAATAGCTCTTAATCTTCTTCCCTTTTTGCGATTTCAAATTACCGGTATTGAAATCAGCCTCCTCGAATTTCAAAATGATGACAGGGGAAGGGTCACTTGTGACGTCACGAGTTTGACCCGGCGGTAACACTAAGCATGCGCTAATTATTTCGCAAAGCGAGTTTGACTCGGCAGTAATTCAAGGCAGGTGCATACATATGCCCGGCGGCAATTCAAGGAAATACGGTAGTAACCGAAAGAAAGTGAGGAAACCACGCTGTGTCAAACATTCTTTTTTTTCTCTCTCTGGCACTCATCAAGGGTGGACACTCCTCTTTCCTCTCCCTTATCGCTCCGGCTTGCTTCTTTGTCTTGTCTTAACTGTTTTGTTGCCTCTTGTTCCACTGCCCTCCAAATCAACATTGGAACTATTTAACTGACCTCAACAAAATTGACAAGATCTTAGGTTTAGGGAAACCTGGTTGTTGCTGGACACACGACGGACTCTTGGGAGAAGGAGGAGTGCCGCGTGCCTGGCGACCCTTTTCTGTTGAGGATTTGAAGATATCTATCTATTCAAAATGATGACAACAGGACATCTGCTCTGGTTTGTGAACAATTTGAAAGTTGCTGGCAGTCTTCAAAATACCCCAAAGCTGCCACAAATGTCTGTAGGAAGCGAGAAGAACTGTGGACACGCTTGCGATTTTGGATCACATCGGACTGTCTGCTCCGCAGGTTTGAGGACCAGTCATAGACAATTTAGAGTGAAGAGCAAATTTTATTTTCCCTCGTATACAAAACATTCTAACTTGGATTGTTTCCCTGGCTTCGAGACTCTCCCGAAGGACAGTGCGGCGAAGACACAACAAACTCCCTTCTTGTCTCTCACGGACACACACCTGTTGTTGTTGACTTTGGACTTATCGGGTGCACGGCATCACGGCCACGGAACAGAGACACACTGCAGGCTTACACACAAACATGCATCCACAAATATATAGGCCAGACACATACATACCCCAACCCCCCCAATCCAACGCCCTCGATGCAAAACCCATAGGGGTGAGGAAAGGATGGTCAGTGCCTGAGAGCTGCGGCCTACCACCATGACCCCGCACTCCCTTCCCTCTGTTGCTAGATATCTCGAGATGTATGTTGTAATATGTATATGAGCTTTGCTAAGGAGGTTTTTCCCACTCCTAATGGGGCCCAGTCTAGATTGTATGTTTTTACTCATCCTTCCCCAGCGTTGTACCTTTTCCCCATCTTTTACGGCGCACCTTGTGGCGACCCATCAGCGTTCCTGTTCTGTAACCCTGTACACTGTTTGTTTGTCTAAACTTGAACGGTTTTGTGCTGAACTCAGTTTTTTTGTACTTGTGCAATGACAATAAAGACATATCCTTTATCCATGTAACGAGACATGTCATAATCCCACATGACAGTTTTGACTATTTTCCTGTATTTTGTATCAGTTCCTGACCTAGTGCTCTTATATTGGTTCTAATTCCTGTTGAATTCCTTGTTTTGCTGCACCCTCACTTTTTGTTTTTTTTTCCTGCCAGAACACCTGTTTTCTATTAGTTAATGTAGCCTATTTAGTTTCACCTTCTTACCAGTGCTGGATCATTGTGCTTTGTACTTTAGCAAGTGTTAAGCTTCTGTGAACGTCCATGCTGCACCAGATTTGTTTTCACTACCTGTTTTTTCCCATAAGTGATCAGAATTCTTGCCTGCACATTCCCTTTCTATCTCTGCCTAAGCAGAGAAGCCCAGACTCCCCTCTCCCCCAGCTACTTCGTCCAGCTCTTCCTGGGGGATCCCGAGGCTTTCCCGGCTGGGAGACAGTCTCTATACCGTGTCCTGGGTCTTCCCTGTGGTCTGCTTCCGGTCAGGACGCGTCCTAAACACCTCCCTAGGGAGGCGTTCAGGGGTCATTCTGACCAATTGCCTGAACCTCTTCTGGCTCCTCTTGATGGGGAGAAGCCACGGCTTTACTCTAAGCTCCTCATCCTATCTCGAAGAAAGAGCCCCGTCACCCGACAAAGGAAATTTTGGCCGCATGTACCCGTGATTTTGTCCTTTCGGTCATAACCCAAAGCTCATGACCATAGCCCAAGGACGTAGATCGACCGATAAATTGAGAGCTTTGACTTTTGGCCTAGTTCCTTCTTCATCACAACGGACCGATACAGGGTCCACATCACTGCAGAATCAGCAGTCGATCTCATGATCCACTCTTCCCTCACTCGTGAACAAGACCCAGAGTTACGTTAACTCCTCCACTGTGGGCAGGATCTCCTCCCCGACCCAAAGATGGCACTCAACCCTTTCCCGGGCGAAAACCATGGACTCAGACTTGGAAGTGCTGATTTTCCTCCCAGTCGCTTCACACTCAGCTGCAAACCGATTCAGTGAGAACTGAAGATTCTGGTCAGATGATATCAGCAAGACCACATCATCGGCAAAAATCAGAGACCGAATCCTGCAGCCATTAAACCAGATTCCCTCAACAATTATGTCCATGAAAGTTTTAAACAGAATCAGTGACAAAGGGCAGCCCTAGTGGAGTCCAACCCTCACAGGAAAACGGTCTGACTTACTGGTGGCCCTGCGGTCCAAGCTCTGACATTGATCACAAAGGGAGCGGACTGCCACAATCAGGCAGTACAATACCCCATACTCTCTGAGCACTCTCCACAGAACTTCCAGAGGGACACGGTCGAATGTCCCCTCCAAGTCCACAAAACCCATGTAGACTGGTTGGGCAAACTACCATGCACCCTCAAGGATCCTGCCGAGAGTAGCCACGACCAGGATGAAGATCAAACTGTTACTCCTAAATCCGAGGTTCGACTATCTGACGTAGCCTCCTCTCCAGTACAACTTTAAATAGGCTGAGGAGCGTGGTCCCACGATAATTGGAACACACCCTCTAGTTCCCCTTTTTAAATAGTGGAACCACCTCCGCAGTCTGCCAATCCATAGAGCAACACCCCCAATGTCCTTGCAAAGCTGCAGAGTCTTGTCAACCACAATAGCCCCACAGCATCAAGAGCCATATAATAAAAATCCATTTAATACAACTTTTCTGCAGAATGGAACTTGGTTGTAGAAATCTGCTTTCAGGGTTCTTGCTGACGTTCACGTCTCAGGATGGCTGCTGTAGACCAACCTCACCCACTCTTGCTTCTTGCCTGGTCTTCTTGCAGCTGCTATGACGTAGGTTACCGTAATACCCCGTATCTTACTCGAAAGA
The DNA here is from genome assembly GCF_033978795.1 of Nerophis ophidion. Classification (NCBI taxonomy): domain Eukaryota; kingdom Metazoa; phylum Chordata; class Actinopteri; order Syngnathiformes; family Syngnathidae; genus Nerophis; species Nerophis ophidion. The sequence continues at coordinate 3,026,922 of NC_084627.1, forward strand.
GCAGATTCCAACCATTGGAATACTCTATATCAGGGGTGCCCATTACGTCGATCGCGATCGACTGGTCGATCTCGGAGGGTGTGTCAGTCGATCTCAAGCCAGGCATTAAAAAATAGACATAAAAATGAGCAATCATCAATCATACCAAGACTTCACTTTCGTCAATTGTTTGACATTCTCGGCACCCGAGGATCTTGTGAGATGACGCTGGCTGCTGCGAGCTCATATTTAAGAAAAAAATCACTAACAGGGCGGACGCAGAGAAACACATTTTATTTCTAGAGACTCCGTACCTACTGTCAAAACTCTAAAGACCGACTGCACAGTTCCTGTCTTCACCATAAAAGACCTGTTTCATCCTGCCTGTGCTAACAAAATAAGAGTCTCAGAAAGCTAGCGTGCACAAGCTAGCAAGCAACGGAGTTTGATGCCAATGTATTTCTCCCCCGCCCTCAGCGACCGCTTTCTCACTTGCTTGCCCACCCGCACACTCACCTGCTGCCCGACATTAAAGGGCCACACACATATGCTACTCTCATAACAAAGTGTTTAAAAACGAGTATGCAAGTTGGACAAATGAGATGCCAAATCCAACCACTTTCATGTGGTATTGGACAGAAAGGAGGACTTTTTTTCTCCTCCATTTGAAAATGCGGACGTTATCAGCACCACTGTCTAATTCCAATCAATGCAAGTCATCAGAATCAGGTAATACACCAACTTATATTCTTGTCTTCATGAAAGAAAGGAATCTATGTGTGTTAAACATGCTTGTATTATCATTAAACACTATTAACTTGTTGACAAAAATGTCTCTTTCATAAATAAATAAATATAAATTATAAATAGGAATGAGGTAGATCTCCTCGACTTGGTCAATTGAAAAGTAGCTCGCCTGCAGAAAAAGTGTGAGCGCCCCTGCTCTATGGCCTTCAAAACTTACGGTAATTGGAAAAATGCACTGCACATTATATTGGCAGCTGCAGCTTTGATGGTAAAGGTTTAAAAAATTGGTTTTAAAACCTCTGTAGGACCGGTTTGAAAAGCTTAACGGGCTGCATACAGCCCCCTGGCCGTAATTTTGTTATGGCTGGCCAAGTAGGTACCATACACCTTAAGAGTACACCCTGCTCCGCATGATCAAACACAAATCTCACTGGGGCGGCATAGCTCGGTTGGTAGAGTGGCCGTGCCAGCAACTTGAGGGTTGCAGGTTCGATTCCCGCTTCTGCCATCCTAGTCATTGCCGGTGTGTCCTTGGGCAAGACACTTTACCCAACTGCTCCCAGTGCCACCCACACTGGTTTAAATGTAACTTAGATATTGGGTTTCACTATGTAAAGCGCTTTGAGTCACTCGAGAAAAGCGCTATATGAATATAATTCACTTCACTTTGTAATTCAAAGGAACCCTTAAACTCATTTTAAAAGAAGGTAGTTTGTTTTTGGAATTCCACATTAGGGCTGGGCGATATATCCGATATATCGCGGGTTTGTCTCTGTGCGATATAGAAAATGACTATATCGTAATATTCGAGTATACGTTCTCGCGCAGTTGCTTTGAGCAGCGGGCATAACACTACAGGCTCTCCTCACTCTTTCCCGTCTCTCCTTCTCACAGACAAGCAGGCGCACAAACTTACACACGTCACACACCGTCACGTCATACGTCACATACGTATACGCCCTCGCCCAGCAGAGAGGTAGCAGACTTGGTAACGTTAGCTGTGATGCTAACGTAGCCGTACGAGTGGTATTACGAGAGAAAGAAAGTGCGGATCTGGAAACAAATGAAGGAAGACTTAATTCCCAATAAAAACTGCAGGGGGTCCATCGTCTGGCGGTGGTTTGGCTTCAAGTGTGAATATGTCAAACAGACAACCGTAATTTGTCAAGTGTGGGGCAAAAGTGTTGCTATAAAAAGTAGCATTGCTGCTAATATGTAGCATCATTTGAAAAGTCACTCGCTAGAGAATGAAGACAATTTCTTGACGTCCGTAGTAATCTACCACATAGTGAAGGATGAATACTATTTAAATTATGATTATGCAGCTCATTTTTATTTGACACTTAAAATGTCTCTGACAATCTTGCACTTTCTGTTTTGGAAATGACATGAATGTTTGTGCCATTGCTTAATAACTTTAATCAATACACTTTTGGTCAATTGACTTAGTTGTGATTTCCCTCTCTGCATGAAAGTTTAAAAGTAACATATGGAATGCAGTATGAAGAATAATGTTTTAATGTAGACCAGAGGTCGGGAACCTTTTTGGCTGAGAGAGCCAAATATTTTAAAATGTATTTCCGCAAGAGCCATATAACACAATGTGTGCATTTTTAAGTAAGACCAACATTTCTACAGTATAATAGCTCTCTTATTATTTGTAATAACATTGTTATTCTGAAGCTAACTGTGGAGGGGGCGTGGCCCGCGGGCCTGCAGCGAAGCAGGGTATGCCAGGACCGGCCTCGAAATCAGCGACAGGTGCGTAAATGGCCCACCTGGGCCTTGTTATCTAACCCCCTGTCGCTCTGTTATAAGCAGCAGCCAGGAGGAGAGACGGGGGTTGGGGCTGGAGCCAGAGTGCGAAGGAGAACGAAAGAGAAAAAGACAATTGCTGGAAAGCAACGGAGAGACTTATTGAAAAATAAAAAAATATTGCAACCCTGAAACAGGCTCTCATGTCGGTGCTTGGTGGTCTGAAGAACCCCCGGGAGGGCAAACCCTAAACTAATCAATAAGAAATAAATCACTTCTTACCCTTAATGCAACTTCTTGAACAAGTGTGGTAGAAAAAAGTATGGATGGATTCATGTTTTATATTTTGCACGTTATTTTTAACACTTTGATTACGAGTGGAATTATTCATTACTTATTGTGTTAAGCAGTGTCAGCTCATATTTATCCGAAAGCCAGATGCAGTCATCAAAAGAGCCACATCTGGCTCACGAGCCATAGGTTCCCTACCCCAGAGATACAATCATCACTCATTCAAGGCCAAGGCAAAATATCATAATATATATCGTATATCCCGATATGGCCTAAAAATATCGAGATATTAAAAAAAGGCCATATCGCCCAGCCCTACTCCAAATCAGCTGTGGTAAAAAAGCCAGTGAAAACATTCTGGGGAAATAACCATGTTTCTTATCCCTGCAACCTTGTTTTCCATTCAGTCAGCAGTCCCCGGCCACCCCCAGCCCACCCTACACAAAAGCTTCAGACACACAGCAGTGAATGTAATAAAATGAGGACCATACATCTCCAGTCATGCGTGGGCACTTTATGAAGTAGCCCAGTGGTTCACACATCAACCGAGGAGAGACGACTCCACCCTATTGACCCCCGAGATTGTATCTGTCCATTAGGTTAAAGGCCCAGTGGGAGGTGAAGGTACTGTAGGATCGCTTTCCTTGATGTGGAGATAAAGGACGTGAGAGGTGTACAGGTTTGTGTGGGGTTATTCAATGGTCAAGTTCTGGGAGAAGTGACTGGGTATGCTGGCAAGGGGCTGTGTTTTGGAAAAGGAGGATTAGGAGGAATACTGAGGATGGTCTATCCTCCGTCATAACTGCACAAGATAAAGTGGGGATAAGGGCTGGGCGATGTATCAAATATACTCCATCCATCCATCCATCATCTTCCGCTTATCCGAGGTCGGGTCGCGGGGCAGCAGCCTAAGCAGGGAAGCCCAGACTTCCCTCTCTCCAGCCACTTCGTCTAGCTCTTCCCGGGGGATCCCGAGGCGTTCCCAGGCCAGCCGGGAGACATAGTCTTCCCAACGTGTCCTGGGTCTTCCCCGTGGCCTCCTACCAGCTGGACGTGCCCTAAACACCTCCCTAGGGAGGCGTTCGGGTGGCATCCTGACCAGATGCCCGAACCACCTCATCTGGCTCCTCTCCATGTGGAGGAGCAGCGGCTTTACGTTGAGCTCCTCCCGGATGG